>NW_028270165.1:73073652-73116152 GCF_037043375.1 Chiloscyllium plagiosum
AGAGAGAGAGAGGGGGAGATGCAGAGAGAGGGAGGGAGAGAAAGGGACAGAGAGAGATAGACAGAGAGACATAGACAGAGAGAGGGAGCGAGACAGAGGGAAGAATCCAAGACCATCTTTCCCACCCCACCTCCCTCTCTCCCCCCTCTCTCTCTCTCTCCCTCCCTCTGGCCCCTCTCCTGAAGGTGAGCTATCCGTGGCACTGTCCATCCCTCTGGGAGTGGAGGGTCATTTAAATACAGCCTGAACTCGATGTTTGAGTCAGAAACAAATCTCTTCCCAGCTCTTCCGTTACCCCGAATCCCCGAATTCTCCGGGTGCAGACAGAGGCTGGTTATCAACTGTTCCTACCCATCGGAGGGAAATACCCAGGAAAATCCCAGCTCCTTCAGATAGGGAAAGGCATGAGGATAATCAGGGAGCTTTACTCTGTATCTAACCCTGTGCTGTCCCTGTCCCTGGGATGGGAGTGTTTGATGGGGGGACAGTGTAGAGGGAGCTTTACTCTGTATCTATCCCCGTGCTGTCCCTGTCCCTGGGATGGGGGGGTACAGTGTAGAGGGAGCTTTACTCTGTATCTAACCCCGTGCTGTCCCTGGGATGGAGTGTTTGATGGGGGTACAGTGTAGAGGAAGCTTTACTCTGTATCTCACCCCGTGCTGTCCCTGGGATGGGAGTGTTTGATGGGGGGACAGTGTAGAGGGAGCTTTACTCTGTATCTAACCCCGTGCTGTCCCTGTCCCTGGGATGGGGGGGGGACAGTGTAGAGGGAGCTTTACTCTGTATCTAATCCCGTGCTGTCCCTGTCCCTGGGATGGGGGGGGACAGTGTAGAGGGAGCTTTACTCTGTATCTAACCCCGTGCTGTCCCTGTCCCTGGGATGGGGGGGACAGTGTAGAGGGAGCTTTACTCTGTATCTAACCGGAGATGTCCCTGTCCCTGGGATGAGAGGACAGTGTAGAGGGAGCTTTCCCCTGTATCTAACCCCGTGCTGTCCCTGTCCCTGGGATGGGGGGGACAGTGTAGAGGGGAGCTTTACTCTGTATCTCACTCACCCCCCCCCCCCCCCCCCCCCCCCCCCCCCCCCCCCCCCCCCCCCCCCCGCACCCTACAGTACAGTGTGTGTTGTGATCCTGTCTGCAGCCTGGAACGATAAGGGAGCTGGGAATCGATGCAGAGGGGCGTGTTTACCCTAGGGCTGTTCCCTCTCCCCTCGCTGGGAGAATGGTACAGGCGGGCAGCTACACGGCCTGGTACACACCACCCCGCCCTGTCAGCAAGGCTGATCGACTGCAGCAGGCGTTATCATACACCACACCCCCCCCGCCCAAACCCAAAAGCATTCTCACCCCCTGTGTCCCTATGTCACTCTGTCTCCCCTCTCCCTCTCTCTCTCTCTCTCGCTTTCTCTCTGTCTCTGTCTCTCACTCTCTCTGTCTCTCTCTCTCTCTCTTCCTCTGTCTCTCTCTCTCTCCCTCTCTCGCTTCTCTCTCTCTCTGTCTCTCTCTCTCTCTGTCTCTGTCTCTCTCTCTCTCTGTCTGTCTCTGTCTCTCTCTCTCTCTCTCCCCCCCCTCTGTCTCTCTCTCTGTCTCCCTCACTTTCTCTCTCTCCCTCTGTCTCTCTCTCTCTCTCTCTCTCTCCCTCACTTTCTCTCTCTCCCTCTGTCTCTCTCTCTGTCTCTCACTTTCTCTGTCTCTGGCTCTCTCTCTGGCTCTCCAGTCTCTCTCTCTTTCTCTCTCTCTCACACACACACACACAGTCTCTCTCCAGTCTCTCACTGTCTCCAGTCTCTCTCTCTCTCACACACACACTCTCTCTCTTCAGTCTCTCACCCTCTCTCTCCAGTCAATTTTTCACTCTCTCTTTCTCTCTCCAGTCTCTCTCTCAGTCATCTCTCTATAATCTCCCTCGCTGTGTCTCTCTCTCCCCCTTCATCTCCCTCTCTCTCTCTCCAGCCTCTTGCCCTCACCCTCTCTCTTTATAGTGTCTCTCTCCAGTCTCACTCTCTATCTCTCCCTCTCTGTCTGTCTCTGTGTGTTTCTCTCGACCCCATCTTTCTCTCTCTCTCTCCAATCACTCTCTCGAGGCCCTCTCTCCAGTCTCCCTCTATCTCTATATCTTGCTAATTGTTTGTCTGTCTCTCTCCCTCTCCGCCAGCTCTATCTCCCTCTCTCTCTGCCTTTCTCCTGCCTCTCTCTCTCACACACACACACACATTCGTTCTCTCTCCCTCTCACTCTCTCCCTCCTTGTCTCGCGCTCTCCCGCTCTCACTGTCACAGTCTGGGCAGCCTGTGCTCATGTCCACAGGGACTCTGTACCCAGATGGTGTGTCCCTCTCTCCCTCTCTCTCTCTCTCGCTCTCTCTCTCTCTCTCTCTCTGTCTCAGACAGACAGTCGGTTACCATCAGGTCCCTGAGGAGGAACTCATCTGTCTGCAGTGGAGGAGCTCAGATCTCGGGAGAGGGAGGGATTCGGGAACAAAGAGAGCTGTGTCGGTGTGGGAAAGGTAGATGGCGTGGGACAGATATCTCCCGGAGAGAGAGAGAGAGGGGGGGGGAGTGAGAGACACCAGTCAGTGTACAGATATCTCCCTGAGAGAGAGAGGGGACTGAGAGACACCAGTCAGTGTACAGATATCTCCCTGAGAGAGAGAGAGAGAGGGGACTGAGAGACACCAGTCAGTGTACAGATATCTCCCTGAGAGAGAGGGGGGACTGAGAGACACCAGTCAGTGTACAGATATCTCCCTGAGAGAGAGAGAGGGGACTGAGAGACACCAGTCTGTGTACAGATATCTCCCTGAGAGAGAGAGGGGGGACTGAGAGACACCAGTCAGTGTACAGATATCTCCCTGAGAGAGAGAGAGGGACTGAGAGACACCAGTCAGTGTACAGATATCTCCCTGAGAGAGAGAGAGGGGACTGAGAGACACCAGTCAGTGTACAGATACCTCCCTGAGGGAGAGAGAGGGGACTGAGAGACACCAGTCAGTGTACAGATATCTCCCTGAGAGAGGGGACTGAGAGACACCAGTCAGTGTACAGATATCTCCCTGAGGGAGAGAGAGGGGACTGAGAGACACCAGTCAGTGTACAGATATCTCCCTGAGAGAGGGGACTGAGAGACACCAGTCAGTGTACAGATATCTCCCTGAGAGAGAGAGAGGGGACTGAGAGACACCAGTCAGTGTACAGATATCTCCCTGAGGGAGAGAGAGGGGACTGAGAGACACCAGTCAGTGTACAGATACCTCCCCTGAGGGAGAGAGAGGGGACTGAGAGACACCAGTCAGTGTACAGATATCTCCCTGAGAGAGAGAGGGGACTGAGAGACACCAGTCAGTGTACAGATATCTCCCTGAGGGAGAGAGAGGGGACTGAGAGACACCAGTCAGTGTACAGATATCTCCCTGAGAGAGAGAGAGGGGACTGAGAGACACCAGTCAGTGTACAGATATCTCCCTGAGGGAGAGAGAGGGGACTGAGAGACACCAGTCAGTGTACAGATATCTCCCTGAGAGAGAGAGGGGGGACTGAGAGACACCAGTCAGTGTACAGATATCTCCCTGAGGGAGAGAGAGGGGACTGAGAGACACCAGTCAGTGTACAGATATCTCCCTGAGAGAGAGAGAGGGGACTGAGAGACACCAGTCAGTGTACAGATATCTCCCTGAGAGAGAGGGGGACTGAGAGACACCAGTCAGTGTACAGATATCTCCCTGAGAGAGAGAGAGGGGACTGAGAGACACCAGTCAGTGTACAGATATCACCCTGAGAGAGAGAGGGGACTGAGAGACACCTGTCAGTGTACAGATATCTCCCTGAGAGAGAGAGAGGGGGCTGAGAGACACCAGTCAGTGTACAGATATCTCCCTGAGAGAGAGAGAGGGGACTGAGAGACACCAGTCAGTGTACAGATATCTCCTGAGAGAGAGGGGACTGAGAGACACCAGTCAGTGTACAGATATCTCCCTGAGAGAGAGAGAGGGGGACTGAGAGACACCAGTCAGTGTACAGATATCTCCCTGAGAGAGAGGGGACTGAGAGACACCAGTCAGTGTACAGATATCTCCCTGAGAGAGAGAGGGGACTGAGAGACACCTGTCAGTGTACAGATATCTCCCTGAGAGAGAGAGGGGGGACTGAGAGACACCAGTCAGTGTACAGATATCTCCCTGAGAGAGAGAGAGGGGACTGAGAGACACCAGTCAGTGTACAGATATCACCCTGAGAGAGAGAGGGGACTGAGAGACACCTGTCAGTGTACAGATATCTCCCTGAGAGAGAGAGGGGGGACTGAGAGACACCAGTCAGTGTACAGATATCTCCCTGAGAGAGAGAGGGGACTGAGAGACACCAGTCAGTGTACAGATATCTCCCTGAGAGAGAGGGGACTGAGAGACACCAGTCAGTGTACAGATATCTCCCTGAGAGAGAGGGGACTGAGAGACACCAGTCAGTGTACAGATATCTCCCTGAGAGAGAGAGAGGGGACTGAGAGACACCAGTCAGTGTACAGATATCTCCCTGAGAGAGAGGGGACTGAGAGACACCAGTCAGTGTACAGATATCTCCCTGAGAGAGAGAGGGGGGACTGAGAGACACCAGTCAGTGTACAGATATCTCCCTGAGGGAGAGGGGACTGAGAGACACTAGTCAGTGTACAGATATCTCCCTGAGAGAGAGGGGACTGAGAGACACCAGTCAGTGTACAGATATCTCCCTGAGAGAGAGGGGGGACTGAGAGACACCAGTCAGTGTACAGATATCTCCCTGAGGGAGAGGGGACTGAGAGACACTAGTCAGTGTACAGATATCTCCCTGAGAGAGAGAGAGAGGGGACTGAGAGACACCAGTCAGTGTACAGATATCTCCCTGAGAGAGAGGGGACTGAGAGACACCAGTCAGTGTACAGATATCTCCCTGAGAGAGAGAGAGAGGGGACTGAGAGACACTAGTCAGTGTACAGATAGCTCCCTGAGAGAGAGGGGACTGAGAGACACCAGTCAGTGTACAGATATCTCCCTGAGAGAGAGAGAGAGGGGACTGAGAGACACCAGTCAGTGTACAGATATCTCCCTGAGGGAGAGGGGACTGAGAGACACCAGTCAGTGTACACATATCTCCCTGACGGGGAGGGGACTGAGAGACACCAGTCAGTGTACAGATATCTCCCTGAGAGAGAGGGGACTGAGAGACACCAGTCAGTGTACAGATATCTCCCTGAGAGAGAGGGGACTGAGAGACACTAGTCAGTGTACAGATATCTCCCTGACAGAGACAGAGAGGGGACTGAGAGACACCAGTCAGTGTACAGATATCTCCCTGAGAGAGAGAGAGAGGGGACTGAGAGACACCAGTCAGTGTACAGATATCCCCCTGAGAGAGAGAGGGGACTGAGAGACACCAGTCAGTGTACAGATATCTCCCTGAGAGAGAGGGGACTGAGAGACACCAGTCAGTGTACAGATATCTTCCTGAGGGAGAGGGGACTGAGAGACACCAGTCAGTGTACACATATCTCCCTGACGGGGAGGGGACTGAGAGACACCAGTCAGTGTACAGATATCTCCCTGAGAGAGAGGGGACTGAGAGACACCAGTCAGTGTACAGATATCTCCCTGAGAGAGAGGGGACTGAGAGACACTAGTCAGTGTACAGATATCTGCCTGAGAGAGAGAGAGAGGGGACTGAGAGACACCAGTCAGTGTACAGATATCTCCCTGAGAGAGAGGGGACTGAGAGACACTAGTCAGTGTACAGATAGCTCCCTGAGAGAGAGGGGACTGAGAGACACCAGTCAGTGTACAGGTATCTCCCTGAGAGAGAGGGGGGACTGAGACACCAGTCAGTGTACAGATATCTCCGTGAGGGAGAGGGGTCTGAGAGACACCAGTCAGTGTACAGATATCTCCCTGAGAGAGAGAGGGGACTGAGAGACACCAGTCAGTGTACAGATATCTCCCTGAGGGAGAGGGGACTGAGAGACACCAGTCAGTGTACACATATCTCCCTGACGGGGAGGGGACTGAGAGACACCAGTCAGTGTACAGATATCTCCCTGAGAGAGAGGGGACTGAGAGACACCAGTCAGTGTACAGATATCTCCCTGAGAGAGAGGGGACTGAGAGACACTAGTCAGTGTACAGATAGCTCCCTGAGAGAGAGAGAGGGGACTGAGACACCAGTCAGTGTACAGATATCTCCGTGAGGGAGAGGGGTCTGAGAGACACCAGTCAGTGTACAGATATCTCCCTGAGAGAGAGGGGACTGAGAGACACCAGTCAGTGTACAGATATCTCCCTGAGAGAGAGAGAGGGGACTGAGAGACACCAGTCAGTGTACAGATATCTCCCTGAGAGAGAGGGGACTGAGAGACACCAGTCAGTGTACAGATATCTCCCTGAGAGAGAGAGGGGACTGAGAGACACCTGTCAGTGTACAGATATCTCCCTGAGAGAGAGAGGGGGGACTGATAGACACCAGTCAGTGTACAGATATCTCCCTGAGAGAGAGAGAGGGGACTGAGAGACACCAGTCAGTGTACAGATATCACCCTGAGAGAGAGAGGGGACTGAGAGACACCTGTCAGTGTACAGATATCTCCCTGAGAGAGAGAGGGGGGACTGAGAGACACCAGTCAGTGTACAGATATCTCCCTGAGAGAGAGAGGGGACTGAGAGACACCAGTCAGTGTACAGATATCTCCCTGAGAGAGAGGGGACTGAGAGACACCAGTCAGTGTACAGATATCTCCCTGAGAGAGAGGGGACTGAGAGACACCAGTCAGTGTACAGATATCTCCCTGAGAGAGAGAGAGGGGACTGAGAGACACCAGTCAGTGTACAGATATCTCCCTGAGAGAGAGGGGACTGAGAGACACCAGTCAGTGTACAGATATCTCCCTGAGAGAGAGAGGGGGGACTGAGAGACACCAGTCAGTGTACAGATATCTCCCTGAGGGAGAGGGGACTGAGAGACACTAGTCAGTGTACAGATATCTCCCTGAGAGAGAGGGGACTGAGAGACACCAGTCAGTGTACAGATATCTCCCTGAGAGAGAGGGGGGACTGAGAGACACCAGTCAGTGTACAGATATCTCCCTGAGGGAGAGGGGACTGAGAGACACTAGTCAGTGTACAGATATCTCCCTGAGAGAGAGAGAGAGGGGACTGAGAGACACCAGTCAGTGTACAGATATCTCCCTGAGAGAGAGGGGACTGAGAGACACCAGTCAGTGTACAGATATCTCCCTGAGAGAGAGAGAGAGGGGACTGAGAGACACTAGTCAGTGTACAGATAGCTCCCTGAGAGAGAGGGGACTGAGAGACACCAGTCAGTGTACAGATATCTCCCTGAGAGAGAGAGAGAGGGGACTGAGAGACACCAGTCAGTGTACAGATATCTCCCTGAGGGAGAGGGGAACGAGAGACACCAGTCAGTGTACACATATCTCCCTGACGGGGAGGGGACTGAGAGACACCAGTCAGTGTACAGATATCTCCCTGAGAGAGAGGGGACTGAGAGACACCAGTCAGTGTACAGATATCTCCCTGAGAGAGAGGGGACTGAGAGACACTAGTCAGTGTACAGATATCTCCCTGACAGAGAGAGAGAGGGGACTGAGAGACACCAGTCAGTGTACAGATATCTCCCTGAGAGAGAGAGAGAGGGGACTGAGAGACACCAGTCAGTGTACAGATATCCCCCTGAGAGAGAGAGGGGACTGAGAGACACCAGTCAGTGTACAGATATCTCCCTGAGAGAGAGGGGACTGAGAGACACCAGTCAGTGTACAGATATCTTCCTGAGGGAGAGGGGACTGAGAGACACCAGTCAGTGTACACATATCTCCCTGACGGGGAGGGGACTGAGAGACACCAGTCAGTGTACAGATATCTCCCTGAGAGAGAGGGGACTGAGAGACACCAGTCAGTGTACAGATATCTCCCTGAGAGAGAGGGGACTGAGAGACACTAGTCAGTGTACAGATATCTGCCTGAGAGAGAGAGAGAGGGGACTGAGAGACACCAGTCAGTGTACAGATATCTCCCTGAGAGAGAGGGGACTGAGAGACACTAGTCAGTGTACAGATAGCTCCCTGAGAGAGAGGGGACTGAGAGACACCAGTCAGTGTACAGGTATCTCCCTGAGAGAGAGGGGGGACTGAGACACCAGTCAGTGTACAGATATCTCCGTGAGGGAGAGGGGTCTGAGAGACACCAGTCAGTGTACAGATATCTCCCTGAGAGAGAGAGGGGACTGAGAGACACCAGTCAGTGTACAGATATCTCCCTGAGGGAGAGGGGACTGAGAGACACCAGTCAGTGTACACATATCTCCCTGACGGGGAGGGGACTGAGAGACACCAGTCAGTGTACAGATATCTCCCTGAGAGAGAGGGGACTGAGAGACACCAGTCAGTGTACAGATATCTCCCTGAGAGAGAGGGGACTGAGAGACACTAGTCAGTGTACAGATATCTCCCTGAGAGAGAGAGAGAGGGGACTGAGAGACACCAGTCAGTGTACAGATATCTCCCTGAGAGAGAGGGGACTGAGAGACACTAGTCAGTGTACAGATAGCTCCCTGAGAGAGAGAGAGGGGACTGAGACACCAGTCAGTGTACAGATATCTCCGTGAGGGAGAGGGGTCTGAGAGACACCAGTCAGTGTACAGATATCTCCCAGAGAGAGAGAGGGGACTGAGAGACACCAGTCAGTGTACAGATATCTCCCTGAGAGAGAGAGAGGGGACTGAGAGACACCAGTCAGTGTACAGATATCTACCTGAGAGAGAGGGGACTGAGAGACACCAGTCAGTGTACAGATATCTCCCTGAGGGAGAGAGGAGGGACTGAGTCACCAGTCAGTGTACAGATATCTCGTGAGGGAGAGGGGTCTGAGGGACACCAGTCAGTGTACAGATATCTCCCTGAGAGAGAGGGGACTGAGAGACACTAGTCAGTGTACAGATATCTCCCTGAGAGAGAGGGGACTGAGAGACACCAGTCAGTGTACAGATATCTCCCTGAGGGAGAGAGGAGGGACTGAGACACCAGTCAGTGTACAGATATCTCCGTGAGGGAGAGGGGTCTGAGAGACACCAGTCAGTGTACAGATATCTCCCAGAGAGAGAGAGGGGACTGAGAGACACCAGTCAGTGTACAGATATCTCCCTGAGAGAGAGAGGGGACTGAGAGACACCAGTCAGTGTACAGATATCTCCCTGAGAGAGAGGGGACTGAGAGACACTAGTCAGTGTACAGATATCTCCCTGAGAGAGAGAGAGAGGGGACTGAGAGACACCAGTCAGTGTACAGATATCTCCCTGAGAGAGAGGGGACTGAGAGACACTAGTCAGTGTACAGATAGCTCCCTGAGAGAGAGGGGACTGAGAGACACCAGTCAGTGTACAGATATCTCCCTGAGGGAGAGAGGAGGGACTGAGACACCAGTCAGTGTACAGATATCTCGTGAGGGAGAGGGGTCTGAGGGACACCAGTCAGTGTACAGATATCTCCCTGAGAGAGAGAGGGGACTGAGAGACACCAGTCAGTGTACAGATATCTCCCTGAGGGAGAGGGGACTGAGAGACACCAGTCAGTGTACACATATCTCCCTGACGGGGAGGGGACTGAGAGACACCAGTCAGTGTACAGATATCTCCCTGAGAGAGAGGGGACTGAGAGACACCAGTCAGTGTACAGATATCTCCCTGAGAGAGAGGGGACTGAGAGACACTAGTCAGTGTACAGATATCTCCCTGAGAGAGAGAGAGAGGGGACTGAGAGACACTAGTCAGTGTACAGATAGCTCCCTGAGAGAGAGAGGGGACTGAGAGACTCCAGTCAGTGTACAGATATCACCCTGAGAGTGACTGGGGGGACTGAGAGACATCAGTCAGTGTACAGATATCTCCCTGAGGGAGAGAAGGGACTGAGAGACACCAGTCAGTGTACAGATATCTCCCTGAGAGAGAGAAGGGACTGAGAGACACCAGTCAGTGTACAGATATCTCCCTGAGAAAGGGGGGACTGAGAGACACCTGTCAGTGTACAGATATCTCCCTGAGGGAGAGAGGAGGGACTGAGACACCAGTCAGTGTACAGATATCTCCGTGAGAGAGAGGGGTCTGAGAGACACCAGTCAGTGTACAGATATCTCCCTGAGAGAGAGAGGGGACTGAGAGACACCAGTCAGTGTACAGATATCTCCCTGAGGGAGAGAGGGGACTGAGAGACACTAGTCAGTGTACAGATATCTCCCTGAGGGAGAGGGGACTGAGAGACACCAGTCAGTGTACAGATATCTCCCTGAGAGAGAGGGGACTGAGAGAAACCAGTCAGCGTACAGATAGCTCCCTGAGAGAGGGGGAACTGAGAGACACCAGTCAGTGTACATATATCTCCCTGTGAGAGAGAGAGGGAACTGAGAGACACCAGTCAGTGTACAGATATCTCCCTGAGAGAGAGAGAGGGAACTGAGAGACACCAGTCAGTGTACAGATATCTCCCGGAGAGAGAGAGAGGGGACTGAGAGACACCAGTCAGTGTACAGATATCTCCCTAAGGGAGAGGGTAAACTGAGAGACACCAGTCAGCGTACAGATATCTCCCTGAGAGAGAAGGGACTGAGAGACTCCAATCAGTCAGTGTACAGATATCTCCCTGAGAGAGAGAGGGGAGACTGAGAGACACCAGTCAGTGTACAGATATCTCCCTGAGGGAGAGGGGACTGAGAGACACCAGTCAGTGTACAGATATCTCCCTGAGAGAGAAGGGACTGAGAGACACCAGTCAGTGTACAGATATCTCCCTGAGAGAGGGAGAGAGGACTGAGAGACACCAGTCAGTGTACAGATATCTCCCTGCGGGAGAGAGAGGGGACTGAGAGACACCTGTCAGTGTACAGATATCTCCCTGAGAGAGAGGGGACTGAGAGACACCAGTCAGTGTACAGATATCTCCCTGAGAGAGAGGGGACTGAGAGACACCAGTCAGTGTACAGATATCTCCCTGAGAGAGAGAGGGGACTGAGAGACACCAGTCAGTGTACAGATATCTCCCTGAGAGAGAGAGGGGACTGAGAGACACCTGTCAGTGTACAGATATCTCCCTGAGAGAGAGGGGACTGAGAGACACCAGTCAGTGTACAGATAAGTTGTTGGTGAATGTTTGGGAGGAGGTATTAATGAGATGTGTGCGAAGCTGTCCCGGTGCTGATCCCCGTGGTGTGTGACCTGTGTGGTTGAAAGTTGGATGGTGATGACTGATCCTGTTTCTGTTTAAAACCGCTCCTGGTGTCTGTTTCACTCGGAGCATCATTAGTTGGCAAGGCTCCCCCTGAGGTACACTCCCACTACCTGGTTCCATTCCCACTCCAACTCCGACAGAACCGGCCTCGCTTCCCAAATTGGCATATCTCTCGGCACCAGGTCTCACGTAAATTATGTACATCAGCAAGGCATCCCAATGGACCCCAAACCCCCTTCCCATTCACTACCATTGGACACAATCCCAATGGACCCCAAACCCCCTTCCCATTCACTCCCATTGGACACAATCCCAATGGATCCCAAACCCCCTCCTCCCCATTCATTCGCATTGGACACAAGCCCCATGGATCCCAAACCCCCTTCCCGTTCAGACCCATTGGACACAATCCCAATGGACCCCAAACCCCCTTCCCATTCACTCCCATTGGACACAATCCCAATGGATCCCAAACCCCCTTCCCATTCACTCCCATTGGACACAATCCCAATGGATCCCAAACCCCCTTCCCGTTCACTCCCATTGGACACAATCCCAATGGATCCCAAACCCCCTCCTCCCCATTCATTCGCATTGGACACAAGCCCCATGGATCCCAAACCCCCTTCCCGTTCAGTCCCATTGGACACAATCCCAATGGACCCCAAACCCCCTTCCCATTCACTCCCATTGGACACAATCCCAATGGACCCCAAACCCTCTTCCCATTCACTCCCATTGGACACAATCCCAATGGATCCCAAACCCCCTTCCCATTCACTCCCATTGGACACAATCCCAATGGAGCCCAAACCCCCTTCCCGTTCACTCCCATTGGACACAATCCCAATGGACCCAAACCCGCTTCCCGTTCACTCCCATTGGACACAATCCCAATGGATCCCAAACCCCCTTCCCATTCACTCCCATTGGACACAATCCCAATGGACCCCAAACCCCCTTTCCATTCACTCCCATTGGACACAATCCCAATGGATCCCAAACCCCCTCCTCCCCAATCATTCGCATTGGACACAAGCCCCATGGATCCCAAACCCCCTTCCCGTTCAGACCCATTGGACACAATCCCAATGGACCCCAAACCCCCTTCCCATTCACTCCCATTGGACACAATCCCAATGGATCCCAAACCCCCTTCCCATTCACTCCCATTGGACACAATCCCAATGGATCCCAAACCCCCTTCCCGTTCACTCCCATTGGACACAATCCCAATGGATCCCAAACCCCCTCCTCCCCATTCATTCGCATTGGACACAAGCCCCATGGATCCCAAACCCCCTTCCCGTTCAGTCCCATTGGACACAATCCCAATGGACCCCAAACCCCCTTCCCATTCACTCCCATTGGACACAATCCCAATGGACCCCAAACCCTCTTCCCATTCACTCCCATTGGACACAATCCCAATGGATCCCAAACCCCCTTCCCATTCACTCCCATTGGACACAATCCCAATGGAGCCCAAACCCCCTTCCCGTTCACTCCCATTGGACACAATCCCAATGGACCCAAACCCGCTTCCCGTTCACTCCCATTGGACACAATCCCAATGGATCCCAAACCCCCTTCCCATTCACTCCCATTGGACACAATCCCAATGGACCCCAAACCCTCTTCCCATTCACTCCTATTGGACACAATCCCAATGGATCCCAAACCCCCTTCCCGTTCACTCCCATTGGACACAATCCCAATGGACCCAAACCCGCTTCCCGTTCACTCCAATTGGACACAATCCCAATGGATCCCAAACCCCCTTCCCATTCACTCCCATTGGACACAATCCCAATGGAGCCCAAACCCCCTTCCCGTTCACTCCCATTGGACACAATCCCAATGGACCCAAACCCGCTTCCCGTTCACTCCCATTGGACACAATCCCAATGGATCCCAAACCCCCTTCCCATTCACTCCCATTGGACACAATCCCAATGGACCCCAAACCCCCTTCCCATTCACTCCCATTGGACACAATCTCAATGGATCCCAAACCCCCTTCCCATTCACTCCCATTGGACACAATCCCAATGGATCCCAAACCCCCTTCCCATTCACTCCCATTGGACACAATCCCAATGGACCCCAAACCCCCTTTCCATTCACTCCCATTGGACACAATCCCAATGGACCCCAAACCCCCTTCCCATTCACTCCCATTGGACACAATCCCAATGGATCCCAAACCCCTCCTTCCCATTCACTCCCATTGTACACAATCCCAATGGATCCCAAACCCCATTCCCATTCACTCCCATTGGACACAATCCCAATGGATCCCAAACCCCCTTCCCGTTCACTCCCATTGGACACAATCCCAATGGACCCCAAACCCCCTTCCCGTTCACTCCCATTGGACACAATCCCAATGGATCCCAAACCCCTCCTTCCCATTCACTCCCATTGTACACAATCCCAATGGATCCCAAACCCCCTTCCCATTCACTCCCATTGGACACAAACCCCAATGGACCCAAAACCCCCTTCCCATTCACTCCCATTGGACACAATCCCAATGGACCCCAAACCCCCTTCCCATTCACTCCCATTGGACACAATCCCAATGGATCCCAAACTCCTTTCCCATTCACTCCCATTGGACACAATCCCAATGGATCCCAAACCCCCTTCCCGTTCACTCCCATTGGACACAATCCCAATGGACCCAAACCCGCTTCCCGTTCACTCCAATTGGACACAATCCCAATGGATCCCAAACCCCCTTCCCATTCACTCCCATTGGACACAATCCCAATGGACCCCAAACCCCCTTCCCATTCACTCCCATTGGACACAATCCCAATGGACCCCAAACCCCCTTCCCGTTCACTCCCATTGGACACAATCCCCATTGTCCCCCAATCCGTGTCCCATTGGGGATCATTACCGTGACCTCTGTCATCATTCTACGTGTCTATGCCTCTAAATGACTTGGACCCAAACCTACTTGCTTGACTAGTGAGGTCGCAGACGACGCAAGGGTTGGTGGAGCTGTGGATGGTGAGGAAGGTGGGCTGACGTTTGTGGATCAGTTAGCGACATGGGCCGAAGAAATGGCGGACGGAGTTGCGTCACGCCCACTGCGGGGTGATGCAGCGTGGGAGGTCAAATGCAAGCGGGAAAGGTGACAGTAAATGGCGGGGTGGGAGCGCTGACCCCCACAGGGATCACGGGCGCCTGCCTGGAAGCTGCAACCCGAGGGGTTAAGGTGGGGAAGGCGGGGTTAACCTTCACCGAGTGTCGAAGTCCCACTTTGCAGCCGCCTGACACACCGGGGAGGCCAGGCGGGGCGGGTCGCGTGCGGCTCTGATCCCCCACGCTCCGGGGAAAGGACGTGGAGGCTTCGGTCAGGGACCTGGGCTGGACTGGAGTGTGTCAGTCTTGAACTGTCCTCAGCCGAGCGTCGGAGGATGACGACGCGGCCTGGTAGACGGTGTGGGTTTGGTCAGTATCCTTTCCCCAGGGAGGGGCACGTCAAACACCGGGGAGGGGCAGGGGGAAGTGGTTTAAGGTGAGAGGGGGAGGGTCTAGGAGAGAGAGAGGGGATTTGCGACCAGGCAGAGAGGATCGCATTGGGAAAGACGTCAGGAGCAGCAGGGAGTTGGTTTGTGCCGATGGACCTTCTCCAAATGTTTGTTCCCCACTCCCTGCCTCCCCGTTGTACGGCCTTCTGCCCCACAGACGTTTTCTTAACATCCTTCCCATTTCTTCCCCTCCTCTCCCCCCCCCCAACTCGCAGAGCGACGGCAAGGCCGGAGTGACCATGGCGACGGAAATCCAGGAGATCCAGATCACCGAGGACAGGCCTCTTTTACCAGGCCAGGACCAGGCCAAGGTCAGAGAGACGAGATGGCTGCCAACACAGGCCGGAACCCTCACACCTTCCGGCTACTCCACCACACCCCACCTCCCCCCTCTAAACCGCTCCTCACACCAGGCCCACACAGTCCCCACACCAGGCCCACACAGTCCCCACACCAGGCCTACACAGTCCCCACACTAGGCCTACACCAGCCCGACACAGTCCCCACAGCAGGCCCACATAGTCCCCGCACCAGGCCCACACAGTCCCCGCACCAGGCCCATACTGTCCCCACACCAGGCCCACACAGTCCCCGCACCAGGCCCACACAGTACCAACACTAGCCCCACACAGTCCCCACACCAGGCCCACACAGTACCAACACTAGCCCCACACAGTCCCCACACCAGGCCCATACTGTCCCCACAGCAGGACCACACAGTCCCACACCTGGCCCACACAGTCCCCACACCAGGCCCACACAGTCCCCACACCAGGCCCACACAGTCCCCACGCCAGGTCCACTCAGTCCCCACACAGTCCCCGCACCGGGCCCACACAGTCCCCACACCAGGTCCACTCAGTCCCCACGCCAGGCCCACACAGTCCCCACACAGTCCCCACACCAGGCCCACACAGTCCCCGCACCAGGCCCACACGGGCGGCACGGTGGCACAGTGGTTAGCACTGCTGCCTCACAGCGCCTGAGACCCGGGTTCAATTCCCGCCTCAGGTGACTGACTGTGTGGAGTTTGCACGTTCTCCCCGTGTCTGCGTGGGTTTCCTCCGGGTGCTCCGGTTTCCTCCCACAGTCCAAAAGATGTGCAGGGTCAGGTGAATTGGCTTTGCTAAATTGCCCGTAGTGTTAGGTAAGGGGTAAATGTAGGGGTATGGGTGGGTTTCGCTTCGGCGGGTCGGTGTGGACTTGTTGGGCCGAAGGGCCTGTTTCCACATTGTAATGTAATCTAATCTAATTCCACACAGTCCCCGCACCAGGCCCACACAGTCCCCACACCAGTCCCACACAGTCCCCACACCAGGCCCACACTGTCCCCGCACCAGGCCCACACAGTCCCCACACCAGGCCCACACTGTACCAACACCAGCCCCACACTGTACCAACACCAGCCCCACACAGTCCCCACACCAGGCCCACACAGTCCCCACACCAGGCCCACACAGTCCCCACACCAGGCCCACACTGTACCAACACCAGGCCCACACAGTCCCCACACCAGGCCCACACAGTCCCCACACCAGCCCCACACAGTCCCCGCACCAGGCCCACACAGTCCCCGCACCAGGCCCACACAGTCCCCGCACCAGGCCCACACAGTCCCCGCACCAGGGCCACACAGTTCCGCACCAGGCCCACACAGTCCCCGCACCAGGCCCACACAGTCCCCGCACCAGGCCCACACAGTCCCCGCACCAGGCCCACACAGTCCCACACCAGGCCCACAGAGTCCCCGCTCCAGGCCCACACAGTCCCCGCACCAGGCCCACACAGTCCCCGCACCAGGCCCACACAGTCCCCGCACCAGGCCCACACAGTCCCCGCACCAGGGCCACACAGTTCCGCACCAGGCCCACACAGTCCCCACACTTCGCCCACACAGTCCGACACCTGGCCCACACAGTCCCACACCTAGCCCACACAGTCCCACACCTGGCCCACACAGTCCCTGCACCAGGCCCACACAGTCCCCGCATCAGGCCCACACAGTCCCCGCACCAGGCCCACACAGTCCCCGCACCAGGCCCACACAGTCCCCACACCAGTCCCACACAGTCCCCACACCAGGCCCACACTGTCCCCGCACCAGGCCCACACAGTCCCCACACCAGGCCCACACTGTACCAACACCAGCCCCACACTGTACCAACACCAGCCCCACACAGTCCCCACACCAGGCCCACACAGTCCCCACACCAGGCCCACACAGTCCCCACACCAGGCCCACACTGTACCAACACCAGGCCCACACAGTCCCCACACCAGGCCCACACAGTCCCCACACCAGCCCCACACAGTCCCCACACCAGTCCCACACAGTCCCCACACCAGGCCCACACAGTCCCCGCACCAGGCCCACACAGTCCCCGCACCAGGCCCACACAGTCCCCGCACCAGCCCCACACAGTCCCCACACCAGCCCCACACAGTCCCCACACCAGTCCCACACAGTCCCCACACCAGGCCCACACAGTCCCCACACCAGGCCCACACAGTCCCCACACCAGGCCCACACAGTCCCCACACCAGCCCCACACGGTACCAACACCAGCCCCACATAGTCCCCACACCTGGCCCACACAGTCCCCGCACCAGGCCCACACAGTCCCTGCACCAGGCCCACACAGTCCCCGCACCAGGCCCCACACAGTCCCACACCAGGCCCACAGAGTCCCCGCTCCAGGCCCACACAGTCCCCGCAGCAGGCCCACACAGTCCCCGCACCAGGCCCACACAGTCCCCGCAGCAGGCCCACACAGTCCCCGCACCAGGCCCACACAGTCCCTGCACCAGGCCCACAAAGACCCCGCACCAGGCCCACACGGTCTCACACCAGGCCCACACAGTCCACACACCAGGCCCACACAGTCCCCACACCAGGCCCACTCAGTCCCACAACAACTCCACACCTGGCCCACACTGTCCCCACACCAGGCCCACACCAGTCCCCACACAGTCCCACACCAGGCCCACACAGTCCCCGCACCAGGCCCACACAGTCCCCGCACCAGGCCCACACAGTCCCCGCACCAGGCCCACACAGTCCCCGCACCAGGGCCACACAGTTCCGCACCAGGCCCACACAGTCCCCGCACCAGGCCCACACAGTCCCCGCACCAGGCCCACACAGTCCCCGCACCAGGCCCACACAGTCCCACACCAGGCCCACAGAGTCCCCGCTCCAGGCCCACACAGTCCCCGCACCAGGCCCACACAGTCCCCGCACCAGGCCCACACAGTCCCCGCACCAGGCCCACACAGTCCCCGCACCAGGGCCACACAGTTCCGCACCAGGCCCACACAGTCCCCACACTTCGCCCACACAGTCCGACACCTGGCCCACACAGTCCCACACCTAGCCCACACAGTCCCACACCTGGCCCACACAGTCCCTGCACCAGGCCCACACAGTCCCCGCATCAGGCCCACACAGTCCCCGCACCAGGCCCACACAGTCCCCGCACCAGGCCCACACAGTCCCCGCACCAGGCCCACACAGTCCCCGCACCAGGCCCACACAGTCCCCGCTACAGGCCCACACAGTCCCCACACCAGCCCCACACAGTCCCCACACCAGCCCCACACAGTCCCCACACCAGGCCCACACTTTCCCCGCACCAGGCCCACACTTTCCCCGCACCAGGCCCACACAGTCCCCGCACCAGGCCCACACAGTCCCCGCACCAGGCCCACACAGTCCCCGCACCAGGCCCACACAGTCCCCGCACCTACACCACACCAGGCCCACACAGTCCCACAGCAGGACCACACAGTCCCACACCTGCCCCACACAGTCCCCACACCAGGCCCACACAGTCCCCACACCAGGCCCACACAGTCCCACACAGTCCCCACACCAGGCCCACACTGTCCCCGCACCAGGCCCACACAGTCCCCACACCAGGCCCACACAGTATCAACACCAGCCCCACACAGTACCAACACCAGCCCCACACAGTACCAACACCAGCCCCACACAGTCCCCACACCAGGCCCACACAGTCCCCACACCTACCCCACACCAGGCCCACACAGTCCCACAGCAGGCCCACACAGTCCCACACCAGATCCACACAGTCCACACACCAGGCCCACACAGTCCCACACCAGGCCCACACAGACCCCGCACCAGGCCCACACAGACCCCGCACCAGGCCCACACGGTCTCACACCAGGCCCACACAGTCCACACACCAGGCCCACACAGTCCCCACACCAGGCCCACACAGTCCCACACTAGGCCCATACAGTACCAACACCTGCCCCACACAGTCCCCACAACACCCCCACACCTGGCCCTCACAGTCCCCACACCAGCCCTACACTGTCCCCACACCAGGCCCACACTGTCCCCACACCAGGCCCACACAGTCAGCGCACCAGGCCCACACAGTCCCCGCACCAGGCCCACACAGTCCCCACACCTGACCCACACAGTCCCCACACCAGGCCCTCACCAGGCCCACACTGTCCCCACACCTGACCCACACAGTCTCCACACCAGGCCCACACTGTCCCCGCAACAGGCCCACACTGTCCCCGCACCAGGCCCACACAGTCCCCGCACCAGACCCACACAGTCCCCGCACCAGGCCCACACAGTCCCCGCACCAGGCCCACACAGTCCCCGCACCAGGCCCACACAGTAACAACACCAGCCCCACACAGTACCAACACCAGCCCCACACAGTCCCCACACCTACGCCACACCAGGCCCACACAGTCCCACAGCAGGACCACATAGACCCTGCACCAGGCCAACACCAGGCCCACACAGTCCCCACATCAGGCCCACACGGTCTCACACCAGGGCCACACGGTCCCCGCACCAGGCCCACACTGTCCCCGCACCAGGCCCACACTGTCCCCGCACCAGGCCCACACAGTCCCCGCACCAGGCCCACACAGTACCAAAACCAGCCCCACACAGTACCAACACCAGACCCACACAGTCCCACACCTACCCCGCACCAGGCCCACACAGTCCCCACACCAGGCCCACACAGTCCCCGCACCAGGGCCACACAGTTCCGCACCAGGCCCACACAGTCCCCACACCTCGCCCACACAGTCCGACACCTGGCCCACACAGTCCCACACCTAGCCCACACAGTCCCCGCACCAGGCCCACACAGTCCCTGCACCAGGCCCACACAGACCCCGCATCAGGCCCACACAGTCCCCGCACCAGGCCCACACAGTCCCCACACCAGGCCCACACAGTCCCCGCACCAGGCCCACACAGTCCCCGCACCAGGCCCACACAGTCCCCGCACCAGGCCCACACAGTCCCCACACCAGGCCCACACAGTCCCCGCACCAGGCCCACACAGTCCCCGCACCAGGCCCACACAGTCCCCACACCAGCCCCACACAGTCCCCACACCAGGCCCACACTTTCCCCGCACCAGGCCCACACTTTCCCCGCACCAGGACCACACAGTCCCCGCACCAGGCCCACACAGTCCCCACACCTACACCACACCAGGCCCACACAGTCCCACAGCAGGACCACACAGTCCCACACCTGCCCCACACAGTCCCCACACCAGGCCCACACAGTCCCCACACCAGGCCCACACAGTCCCACATAGGCCCCACACAGTCCCCACACCAGGCCCACACTGTCCCCGCACCAGGCCCACACAGTCCCCACACCAGGCCCACACAGTATCAACACCAGCCCCACACAGTACCAACACCAGCCCCACACAGTACCAACACCAGCCCCACACAGTCCCCACACCAGGCCCACACAGTCCCCACACCTACCCCACACCAGGCCCACACAGTCCCACAGCAGGACCACACAGTCCCACAGCAGGACCACACAGTCCCACACCTGGCCCACATAGTCCCCACACGAGGCCCGCACAGTCCCCACACCAGGCCCACACAGTCCACACACCAGGCCCACACAGTCCCACACCAGGCCCACACAGACCCCGCACCAGGCCCACACAGACACCGCACCAGGCCCACACGGTCTCACACCAGGCCCACACAGTCCACACACCAGGCCCACACAGTCCCCACACCAGGCCCACACAGTCCCCACACTAGGCCCATACAGTACCAACACCTGCCCCACACAGTCCCCACAACACCCCCACACCTGGCCCTCACAGTCCCCACACCAGCCCTCACCAGGCCCACACTGTCCCCACACCAGGCCCACACAGTCAGCGCACCAGGCCCACACAGTCCCCGCACCAGGCCCACACAGTCCCCACACCTGACCCACACAGTCCCCACACCAGGCCCTCACCAGGCCCACACTGTCCCCACACCTGACCCACACAGTCTCCACACCAGGCCCACACTGTCCCCGCACCAGGCCCACACAGTCCCCGCACCAGGCCCACACAGTCCCCGCACCAGGCCCACACAGTAACAACACCAGCCCCACACAGTACCAACACCAGCCCCACACAGTCCCCACACCTACCCCACACCAGGCCCACACAGTCCCACAGCAGGACCACATAGTCCCACACCTGGCCCACATAGTCCCCACACCAGGCCCACACAGTCCCCACACCAGGCCCACACAGTCCCCGCACCAGGCCCACACAGTCCCCGCACCAGACCCACACAGTCCCCGCACCAGGCCCACACAGTCCCCGCACCAGGCCCACACAGTCCCCGCACCAGCCCCACACAGTCCCCACACCAGGCCCACACAGTCCCCACATTAGGCCCACACAGTCCCCGCACCAGACCCACACAGACCCCGCACCAGGCCCACACAGACCCTGCACCAGGCCCACACAGACCCCGCACCAGGGCCACACAGTTCCGCACCAGGGCCACACAGTTCCGCACCAGGCCCACACAGTTCCGCACCAGGCCCACACAGACCCCGCACCAGGCCCACACAGTCCCACACAGTCCCCACACCAGGCCCACACAGTCACCACACTAGCCCCACACAGTACCAACACCAACCCCACACCAGGCCCACACAGTCCCACACCTAGCGCACACAGTCCCCACACCAGGCCCACACAGTCACCACACTAGCCCCACACAGTACCAACACCAACCCCACACCAGGCCCACACAGTCCCCACACCAGGCCCACACAGTCCCACACCAGGCCCACACAGTCCCCACACCAGGCCCACACAGTCCTACACCAGTCCCACACAATCACACGTGAGGCCCACACAGTCCCACACAGTCCCCACACCAGGCCCACACAGTCCCACACCAGGCCCACACCAGGCCCACACAGTCCCCGCACCAGGCCCACACAGACCCCGCACCAGGCCCACACAGTCCCACATAGTCCCCACATGAGGGCCACACGGTCTCACACAAGGCCCCACAGTCCCCACACCAGGCCTACACAGTCCCCGCACCAGGCCCACACAGTCCCCGCACCAGGCCCACACGGTCCCCGCACCAGGCCCACACGGTCCCCGCACCAGGCCCACACAGTACCAACACTAGCCCCACACAGTACCAACACCAGCCCCACACAGTCCCACACCTACCCCACACCAGGCCCACACAGTCCCACAGCAGGACCACATAGTCCCACACCTGGCCCACATAGTCCCCACACCAGGCCCACACAGTCCCCACACCAGGCCCACACAGTCCCCACACCAGGCCCACACAGTCCCCACACCAGGCCCACACAGTCCCCGCACCAGGCCCACACAGTCCCCGCACCAGGCCCACACAGTCCCCGCACCAGGCCCACACAGTCCCCGCACCAGCCCCACACAGTCCCCACACCAGGCCCACACAGTCCCCACATTAGGCCCACACAGTCCCCGCACCAGACCCACACAGACCCCGCACCAGGCCCACACAGACCCTGCACCAGGCCCACACAGACCCCGCACCAGGGCCACACAGTTCCGCACCAGGGCCACACAGTTCCGCACCAGGCCCACACAGTTCCGCACCAGGCCCACACAGACCCCGCACCAGGCCCACACAGTCCCACATAGTCCCCACATGAGGGCCACACGGTCTCACACAAGGCCCCACAGTCCCCACACCAGGCCCACACAGTCACCACACTAGGCCCACACAGTCTGCACACCAGGCCCACACAGTACCAACACCAGGCCTACACAGTCCCCGCACCAGGCCCACACAGTCCCCGCACCAGGCCCACACGGTCCCCGCACCAGACCCACACTGTCCCCGCACCAGGCCCACACAGTCCCCGCACCAGGCCCACACAGTCCCCGCACCGGGCCCACACAGTCCCCGCACCGGGCCCACACTGTCCCCGCACCAGGCCCACACCAGTCCCCACACCAGATCCCACACCAGCCCCACACCAGCCCCACACAGTCCCCGCACCAGGCCCACACAGTCCCCACACCAGGCCCACACCTGGCCCACACAGTCCCAACACCAGTCCCACACAGTCCCACACCAGGCCCACACTGTCCCCACACCAGGCCCACACTGTCCCCACACCAGGCCCACACAGTCCCACACCAAGCCCACACAGTCCCACACAGTCCCACACCAAACCCACACAGTCCCACATAGTCCCCACACCAGGCCCACACAGGGCCCACACAGTCTCACATAGACCCCACACCAGGCCCACACAGTCCCACACAGCCCCACACCAGGCCCACATTATCCCACACCAAGCCCACACAGTCCCCACACCAGGCCTACACAGTCCCCACACCAGGCCCACACAATCCCAAACGAGGCCCACACAGTCCCCACACCAGGTCCACACTGTCCCCGCACCAGGCCCACAAAGTCCCCGCACCAGGCCCACACAGTCCCCGCACCAGGCCCACACTGTCTCCGCACCAGGCCCACACTGTCTCCGCACCAGGCCCACACAGTCCCCGCACCAGGCCCAAACAGTCCCACATAGTCCGCACACCAGCCCCACTTAGTCCCCGCACCAGGCCCACACAGTCCCCGCACCAGTCCCACACAGTCCCCGCACCAGGCCCAAACAGTCCCCGCACCAGGCCCACACAGTCCCCGCACCAGGCCCACACAGTCCCCGCACCAGGCCCACACAGTCCCCGCACCAGGCCCACACAGACCCCGCACCAGGCCCACAGAGTCCCCGCACCAGGCCCACACAGTCCCCGCACCAGACCCACACAGTCCTCGCACCAGGCCCACACAGTCCCCGCACCAGGCCCACACAGTCCCCGCACCAGGCCCACACAGTCCCCGCACCAGGCCCACACAGTCCCCGCACCAGACCCACACAGTCCCCGCACCAGGCCCACACTGTCTCCGCACCAGGCCCACACAGTCCCCGCACCAGGCCCAAACAGTCCCACATAGTCCGCACACCAGCCCCACTTAGTCCCCGCACCAGGCCCACACAGTCCCCGCACCAGGCCCACACAGTCCCCGCACCAGGCCCACACAGTCCCCGCACCAGGCCCACACAGTCCCCGCACCAGGCCCACACAGTCCCCGCACCAGGCCCACACAGTCCCCGCACCAGGCCCACACAGTCCCCGCACCAGGCCCACACAGTCCCCGCACCAGGCCCACACAGACCCCGCACCAGGCCCACACAGACCCCGCACCAGGCCCACACAGTCCCCGCACCAGGCCCACACAGTCCCCGCACCAGACCCACACAGTCCCCGCACCAGGCCCACACAGTCCCCGCACCAGGCCCACACAGTCCCTGCACCAGGCCCAAACAGTCCCACATAGTCCACACACCAGCCCCACACAGTCCCCGCACCAGGCCCACACAGTCCCACACAGTCCACGCACCAGGCCCACACAGTCCCTGCACCAGGCCCAAACAGTCCCACACAGTCCGCACACCAGCCCCACACAGTCCCCGCACCAGGCCCACACAGTCCCACACAGTCCCCGCACCAGGCCCACACAGTCCCCGCACCAGTCCCACACAGTCCCCACACCAGGCCCACACAGTCCCCACACCAGGCCCACACAGTCCCCACACAGTCCCCACACCAGGCCCACACAGTCCCCACACCAGGCCCACACAGTACCAACACCAGGCCTACACAGTCCCCGCACCAGGCCCACACAGTCCCCGCACCAGGCCCACACAGTCCCCACACCAGGCCCACACAATCCCTACAACAGGCCCACACAGTCCCCGCACCAGGCCCACACTGTCCCCGCACCAGGCCCACACAGTCCCCGCACCAGGCCCACACAGTCCCCACACCAGGCCCACACAGTCCCCACACCAGGCCCACACAGTCCCCAAACAGTCCCCACAGTCCCCACAGCAGGCCCACACAGTCTGCACACCAGGCCCACACAGTACCAACACCAGGCCCACACAGTCCCCGCACTAGGTCCACACAATCCCTACAACAGGCCCACACAGTTCCCGCACCAGGCCCACACAGTCACCACACCAGGCCCACATAGTCCGCACACCAGCCCCACACAGTCCCCGCACCAGGCCCACACAGTCCCCGCACCAGTCCCACACAGTCCCCGCACCAGGCCCACACAGTCCCCGCACCAGGCCCACACAGTCCCCGCACCAGGCCCACACAGTCTCCGCACCAGGCCCACACGGTCCCCGCACCAAGCCCACACAGTCCCCACACCAGGCCCACACAGTCCCCGCACCAGACCCACACAGTCCCACACCAGGCCCACACAGTCCCGGCACCAGGCCCACACAGTCCCCGCACCAGACCCACACAGTCCCACACCAGGCCCACACGGTCCCCGCACCAGGCCCACACTGTCCCCGCACCAGACCCACACAGTCCCCACACCAGGCCCACGCAGTCCCCGCACCAGGCCCACGCAGTCCCCGCACCAGGCCCACACAGTCCCCACACCAGGCCCACACAGTCCCCCCACCAGGCCCACACAGTCCCAGCACCAGGCCCACACAGTCCCAGCACCAGGCCCACACGGTCCCCGCACCAGGCCCACACAGTCCCAGCACCAGGCCCACACAGTCCCAGCACCAGGCCCACACGGTCCCCGCACCAGGCCCACACAGTCCCCGCACCAGGCCCACACAGTCCCCGCACCAGGCCCACACAGTCCCCGCACCAGGCCCACACAGTCCCCGCACCAGGCCCACACAGTCCCCGCACCAGGCCCACACAGTCCAGCACGAGGCCCACAGAGTCCCCGCACCAGGCCCACACAGTCCCCGCACCAGGCCCACACAGTCCCCGCACCAGGCCCACACAGTCCCCGCACCAGGCCCACGCAGTCCCCGACACCAGGCCCACGCAGTCCACGCACCAGGCCCACACAGTCCCCCCACCAGCCCCACACAGTCCCCCCACCAGCCCCACACAGTCCCCGCACCGGGCCCACACAGTCCCCGCACCGGGCCCACACTGTCCCCGCACCAGGCCCACACAGTCCCCGCACCAGGCCCACAGAGTCCCCACACCAGGCCCACACCTGGCCCACACAGTCCCAACACCAGTCCCACACATTCCCACACCAGGCCCACACTGTCCCCACACCAGGCCCACACAGTCCCACACCAAGCCCACACAGTCCCACACAGTCCCACACCAAGCCCACACAGTCCCACATAGTCCCCACACCAGGCCCACACAGTCCCACACCGGGCCCACACCGGGCCCACACAGTCTCACATAGACCCCACACCAGGCCCACACAATCCCACACAGCCCCACACCAGGCCCACATTATCCCACACCAAGCCCACACAGTCCCCACACAGTCCCCACACCAGGCCCACACAGTCCCCACACCAGGCCCACGCAGTCTCCACACCAGGCCAATGCAGCCCCCACACCAGGCCTACACAGTCCCCACACCAGGCCCACACAATCCCACACGAGGCCCACACAGTCCCCACACCAGGTCCACACTGTCCCCGCACCAGGCCCACACAGTCCCTGCACCAGGCCCACACAGTCTCCGCACCAGGCCCACACAGTCCCCGCACCAGGCCCACACAGTCCCCGCACCAGGCCCACACAGTCTCCACACCAGGCCCACACAGTCCCCACACCAGGCCCACACAGTCCCCACACCTACACCACACCAGGCCCACACAGTCCCACAGCAGGACCACACAGTCCCACACCTGCCCCACACAGTCCCCACACCAGGCCCACACAGTCCCCACACCAGGCCCACACAGTCCCACATAGGCCCCACACAGTCCCACACAGTCCCCACACCAGGCCCACACTGTCCCCGCACCAGGCCCACACAGTCCCCACACCAGGCCCACACAGTATCAACACCAGCCCCACACAGTACCAACACCAGCCCCACACAGTACCAACACCAGCCCCACACAGTCCCCACACCAGGCCCACACAGTCCCCACACCTACCCCACACCAGGCCCACACAGTCCCACAGCAGGACCACACAGTCCCACAGCAGGACCACACAGTCCCACACCTGGCCCACATAGTCCCCACACGAGGCCCGCACAGTCCCCACACCAGGCCCACACAGTCCACACACCAGGCCCACACAGTCCCACACCAGGCCCACACAGACACCGCACCAGGCCCACACGGTCTCACACCAGGCCCACACAGTCCACACACCAGGCCCACACAGTCCCCACACCAGGCCCACACAGTCCCCACACTAGGCCCATACAGTACCAACACCTGCCCCACACAGTCCCCACAACACCCCCACACCTGGCCCTCACAGTCCCCACACCAGCCCTCACCAGGCCCACACTGTCCCCACACCAGGCCCACACAGTCAGCGCACCAGGCCCACACAGTCCCCGCACCAGGCCCACACAGTCCCCACACCTGACCCACACAGTCCCCACACCAGGCCCTCACCAGGCCCACACTGTCCCCACACCTGACCCACACAGTCTCCACACCAGGCCCACACTGTCCCCGCACCAGGCCCACACAGTCCCCGCACCAGGCCCACACAGTCCCCGCACCAGGCCCACACAGTAACAACACCAGCCCCACACAGTACCAACACCAGCCCCACACAGTCCCCACACCTACCCCACACCAGGCCCACACAGTCCCACAGCAGGACCACATAGTCCCACACCTGGCCCACATAGTCCCCACACCAGGCCCACACAGTCCCCACACCAGGCCCACACAGTCCCCGCACCAGGCCCACACAGTCCCCGCACCAGACCCACACAGTCCCCGCACCAGGCCCACACAGTCCCCGCACCAGGCCCACACAGTCCCCGCACCAGCCCCACACAGTCCCCACACCAGGCCCACACAGTCCCCACACCAGGCCCACACAGTCCCCACATTAGACCCACACAGTCCCCGCACCAGACCCACACAGACCCCGCACCAGGGCCACACAGTTCCGCACCAGGGCCACACAGTTCCGCACCAGGCCCACACAGTCCCCGCACCAGACCCACACAGACCCCGCACCAGGGCCACACAGTTCCGCACCAGGGCCACACAGTTCCGCACCAGGCCCACACAGTTCCGCACCAGGCCCACACAGTCCCCACACCAGGCCCACACAGTCATCACACTAGCCCCACACAGTACCAACACCAACCCCACACCAGGCCCACACAGTCCCACACCTAGCGCACACAGTCCCCACACCAGGCCCACACAGTCCTACACCAGTCCCACACAATCACACGTGAGGCCCACACAGTCCCACACAGTCCCCGCACCAGGCCCACACAGTCCCACACAGACCCCACACCAACCCCACACCAGGCCCACACAGTCCCACACCTAGCGCACACAGTCCCCACAGCAGGCCCACACAGTCCCACACCAGGCCCACACAGTCCCACACCAGGCCCACACAGTCCCACACCAGGCCCACACAGTCCCACACCAGGCCCACACAGTCCCACACCAGGCCTACACAATCACACGTGAGGCCCACACAGTCCCACACCAGGCCCACACAGTCCTACACCAGTCCCACACAATCACACGTGAGGCCCACACAGTCCCACACAGACCCCGCACCAGGCCCACACAGTCCCACACAGACCCCGCACCAGGCCCACACAGTCCCACATAGTCCCCACATGAGGGCCACACGGTCTCACACAAGGCCCCACAGTCCCCACACC
Source organism: Chiloscyllium plagiosum (assembly GCF_037043375.1). Classification (NCBI taxonomy): domain Eukaryota; kingdom Metazoa; phylum Chordata; class Chondrichthyes; order Orectolobiformes; family Hemiscylliidae; genus Chiloscyllium; species Chiloscyllium plagiosum. The sequence goes on from NW_028270165.1 coordinate 73,102,490, forward strand.
AGGCCCACACAGTCTGCACACCAGGCCCACACAGTACCAACACCAGGCCTACACAGTCCCCGCACCAGGCCCACACAGTCCCCGCACCAGGCCCACACGGTCCCCGCACCAGGCCCACACGGTCCCCGCACCAGGCCCACACAGTACCAACACTAGCCCCACACAGTACCAACACCAGCCCCACACAGTCCGCACACCTACCCCACACCAGGCCCACACAGTCCCACAGCAGGACCACATAGTCCCACACCTGGCCCACATAGTCCCCACACCAGGCCCACACAGTCCCCACACCAGGCCCACACAGTCCCCGCACCAGGCCCACACAGTCCCCGCACCAGGCCCACACAGTCCCCGCACCAGGCCCACACAGTCCCCGCACCAGCCCCACACAGTCCCCACACCAGGCCCACACAGTCCCCACATTAGGCCCACACAGTCCCCGCACCAGACCCACACAGACCCCGCACCAGGCCCACACAGACCCTGCACCAGGCCCACACAGACCCCGCACCAGGGCCACACAGTTCCGCACCAGGGCCACACAGTTCCGCACCAGGCCCACACAGTTCCGCACCAGGCCCACACAGACCCCGCACCAGGCCCACACAGTCCCACATAGTCCCCACATGAGGGCCACACGGTCTCACACAAGGCCCCACAGTCCCCACACCAGGCCCACACAGTCACCACACTAGGCCCACACAGTCTGCACACCAGGCCCACACAGTACCAACACCAGGCCTACACAGTCCCCGCACCAGGCCCACACAGTCCCCGCACCAGGCCCACACGGTCCCCGCACCAGACCCACACTGTCCCCGCACCAGGCCCACACAGTCCCCGCACCAGGCCCACACAGTCCCCGCACCGGGCCCACACAGTCCCCGCACCGGGCCCACACTGTCCCCGCACCGGGCCCACACTGTCCCCGCACCAGGCCCACACCAGTCCCCACACCAGATCCCACACCAGCCCCACACCAGCCCCACACAGTCCCCGCACCAGGCCCACACAGTCCCCACACCAGGCCCACACCTGGCCCACACAGTCCCAACACCAGTCCCACACAGTCCCACACCAGGCCCACACTGTCCCCACACCAGGCCCACACTGTCCCCACACCAGGCCCACACAGTCCCACACCAAGCCCACACAGTCCCACACAGTCCCACACCAAACCCACACAGTCCCACATAGTCCCCACACCAGGCCCACACAGGGCCCACACAGTCTCACATAGACCCCACACCAGGCCCACACAGTCCCACACAGCCCCACACCAGGCCCACATTATCCCACACCAAGCCCACACAGTCCCCACACCAGGCCTACACAGTCCCCACACCAGGCCCACACAATCCCAAACGAGGCCCACACAGTCCCCACACCAGGTCCACACTGTCCCCGCACCAGGCCCACAAAGTCCCCGCACCAGGCCCACACAGTCCCCGCACCAGGCCCACACTGTCTCCGCACCAGGCCCACACTGTCTCCGCACCAGGCCCACACAGTCCCCGCACCAGGCCCAAACAGTCCCACATAGTCCGCACACCAGCCCCACTTAGTCCCCGCACCAGGCCCACACAGTCCCCGCACCAGTCCCACACAGTCCCCGCACCAGGCCCAAACAGTCCCCGCACCAGGCCCACACAGTCCCCGCACCAGGCCCACACAGTCCCCGCACCAGGCCCACACAGTCCCCGCACCAGGCCCACACAGTCCCCGCACCAGGCCCACACAGTCCCCGCACCAGACCCACACAGTCCCCGCACCAGGCCCACACTGTCTCCGCACCAGGCCCACACAGTCCCCGCACCAGGCCCAAACAGTCCCACATAGTCCGCACACCAGCCCCACTTAGTCCCCGCACCAGGCCCACACAGTCCCTGCACCAGTCCCACACAGTCCCCGCACCAGGCCCACACAGTCCCCGCACCAGGCCCACACAGTCCCCGCACCAGGCCCACACAGTCCCCGCACCAGGCCCACACAGTCCCCGCACCAGACCCACACAGACCCCGCACCAGCCCCACACAGTCCCCGCACCAGGCCCACACAGTCCCCGCACCAGGCCCACACAGTCCCCGCACCAGGCCCACACAGTCCCCGCACCAGACCCACACAGTCCCCGCACCAGGCCCACACAGTACCCACACCAGGCCCACACAGTCCCCGCACCAGGCCCACACAGTCCCCGCACCAGGCCCACACAGTCCCCGCACCAGGCCCACACAGTCCCCACACCAGGCCCACACCTGGCCCACACAGTCCCAACACCAGTCCCACACAGTCCCACACCAGGCCCACACTGTCCCCACACCAGGCCCACACTGTCCCCATACCAGGCCCACACAGTCCCACACCAAGCCCACACAGTCCCACACAGTCCCACACCAAACCCACACAGTCCCACATAGTCCCCACACCAGGCCCACACAGGGCCCACACAGTCTCACATAGACCCCACACCAGGCCCACACAGTCCCACACAGCCCCACACCAGGCCCACATTATCCCACACCAAGCCCACACAGTCCCCACACCAGGCCTACACAGTCCCCACACCAGGCCCACACAATCCCAAACGAGGCCCACACAGTCCCCACACCAGGTCCACACTGTCCCCGCACCAGGCCCACAAAGTCCCCGCACCAGGCCCACACAATCCCAAACGAGGCCCACACAGTCCCCACACCAGGTCCACACTGTCCCCGCACCAGGCCCACAAAGTCCCCGCACCAGGCCCACACAATCCCAAACGAGGCCCACACAGTCCCCACACCAGGTCCACACTGTCCCCGCACCAGGCCTACACAGTCCCCACACCAGGCCCACACAATCCCAAACGAGGCCCACAAAGTCCCCGCACCAGGCCCACACAGTCCCCGCACCAGGCCCACACTGTCTCCGCACCAGGCCCACACTGTCTCCGCACCAGGCCCACACAGTCCCCGCACCAGGCCCAAACAGTCCCACATAGTCCGCACACCAGCCCCACTTAGTCCCCGCACCAGGCCCACACAGTCCCCGCACCAGTCCCACACAGTCCCCGCACCAGGCCCAAACAGTCCCCGCACCAGGCCCACACAGTCCCCGCACCAGGCCCACACAGTCCCCGCACCAGGCCCACACAGTCCCCGCACCAGGCCCACACAGACCCCGCACCAGGCCCACAGAGTCCCCGCACCAGGCCCACACAGTCCCCGCACCAGACCCACACAGTCCCCGCACCAGGCCCACACAGTCCCCGCACCAGGCCCACACAGTCCCCGCACCAGGCCCACACAGTCCCCGCACCAGGCCCACACAGTCCCCGCACCAGACCCACACAGTCCCCGCACCAGGCCCACACTGTCTCCGCACCAGGCCCACACAGTCCCCGCACCAGGCCCAAACAGTCCCACATAGTCCGCACACCAGCCCCACTTAGTCCCCGCACCAGGCCCACACAGTCCCCGCACCAGTCCCACACAGTCCCCGCACCAGGCCCACACAGTCCCCGCACCAGGCCCACACAGTCCCCGCACCAGGCCCACACAGTCCCCGCACCAGGCCCACACAGTCCCCGCACCAGGCCCACACAGACCCCGCACCAGGCCCACACAGACCCCGCACCAGGCCCACACAGACCCCGCACCAGGCCCACACAGTCCCCGCACCAGGCCCACACAGTCCCCGCACCAGACCCACACAGTCCCCGCACCAGGCCCACACAGTCCCCGCACCAGGCCCACACAGTCCCCGCACCAGGCCCACACAGTCCCCGCACCAGGCCCACACAGACCCCGCACCAGGCCCACACAGTCCCCGCACCAGGCCCACACAGTCCCCGCACCAGACCCACACAGTCCCCGCACCAGGCCCACACAGTCCCCGCACCAGGCCCACACAGTCCCTGCACCAGGCCCAAACAGTCCCACATAGTCCACACACCAGCCCCACACAGTCCCCGCACCAGGCCCACACAGTCCCACACAGTCCACGCACCAGGCCCACACAGTCCCTGCACCAGGCCCAAACAGTCCCACACAGTCCGCACACCAGCCCCACACAGTCCCCGCACCAGGCCCACACAGTCCCACACAGTCCCCGCACCAGGCCCACACAGTCCCCGCACCAGTCCCACACAGTCCCCACACCAGGCCCACACAGTCCCCACACCAGGCCCACACAGTCCCCACACCAGGCCCACACAGTCCCCACACCAGGCCCACACAGTCCCCGCACCAGGCCCACACAGTCCCCGCACCAGACCCACACAGACCCCGCACCAGCCCCACACAGTCCCCGCACCAGGCCCACACAGTCCCCGCACCAGGCCCACACAGTCCCCGCACCAGGCCCACACAGTCCCCGCACCAGACCCACACAGTCCCCGCACCAGGCCCACACAGTACCCACACCAGGCCCACACAGTCCCCGCACCAGGCCCACACAGTCCCCGCACCAGGCCCACACAGTCCCCGCACCAGGCCCACACAGTAACAACACCAGACCCACACAGTCCCCGCACCAGGCCCACACAGTCCCCGCACCAGACCCACACAGTCCCCACACCAGGCCCACACAGTCCCCACACCAGGCCCACACAGTCCCCGCACCAGACCCACACAGTCCCCACACCAGGCCCACACAGTCCCCACACCAGGCCCACACAGTCCCCACACAGTCCCCACACCAGGCCCACACAGTCCCCACACCAGGCCCACACAGTACCAACACCAGGCCTACACAGTCCCCGCACCAGGCCCACACAGTCCCCGCACCAGGCCCACACAGTCCCCACACCAGGCCCACACAATCCCTACAACAGGCCCACACAGTCCCCGCACCAGCCCCACACAGTCCCCGCACCAGGCCCACACAGTCCCCGCACCAGGCCCACACAGTCCCCGCACCAGGCCCACACAGTCCCCGCACCAGGCCCACACAGTCTCCGCACCAGGCCCACACGGTCCCCGCACCAAGCCCACACAGTCCCCACACCAGGCCCACACAGTCCCCGCACCAGACCCACACAGTCCCACACCAGGCCCACACGGTCCCCGCACCAGGCCCACACTGTCCCCGCACCGGTCCCACACAGTCCCCACACCAGGCCCACGCAGTCCCCGCACCAGGCCCACACAGTCCCCACACCAGGCCCACACGGTCCCCGCACCAGGCCCACGCAGTCCCCGCACCAGGCCCACACAGTCCCCACACCAGGCCCACACAGTCCCCCCACCAGGCCCACACAGTCCCAGCACCAGGCCCACACAGTCCCAGCACCAGGCCCACACGGTCCCCGCACCAGGCCCACACAGTCCCCGCACCAGGCCCACACAGTCCCCGCACCAGGCCCACACAGTCCCCGCACCAGGCCCACACAGTCCAGCACGAAGCCCACAGAGTCCCCGCACCAGGCCCACACAGTCCCCGCACCAGGCCCACACAGTCCCCGCACCAGGCCCACACAGTCCCCGCACCAGGCCCACACAGTCCCCGCACCAGGCCCACACAGTCCCCGCACCAGGCCCACGCAGTCCCCGACACCAGGCCCACGCAGTCCACGCACCAGGCCCACACAGTCCCCCCACCAGCCCCACACAGTCCCCGCACCAGGCCCACACAGTCCCCGCACCGGGCCCACACTGTCCCCGCACCAGGCCCACACAGTCCCCGCACCAGGCCCACAGAGTCCCCACACCAGGCCCACACCTGGCCCACACAGTCCCAACACCAGTCCCACACAGTCCCACACCAGGCCCACACTGTCCCCACACCAGGCCCACACAGTCCCACACCAAGCCCACACAGTCCCACACAGTCCCACACCAAGCCCACACAGTACCACATAGTCCCCACACCAGGCCCACACAGTCCCACACCGGGCCCACACCGGGCCCACACAGTCTCACATAGACCCCACACCAGGCCCACACAATCCCACACAGCCCCACACCAGGCCCACATTATCCCACACCAAGCCCACACAGTCCCCACACAGTCCCCACACCAGGCCCACACAGTCCCCACACCAGGCCCACGCAGTCTCCACACCAGGCCAATGCAGCCCCCACACCAGGCCTACACAGTCCCCACACCAGGCCCACACAATCCCACACGAGGCCCACACAGTCCCCACACCAGGTCCACACTGTCCCCGCACCAGGCCCACACAGTCCCTGCACCAGGCCCACACAGTCTCCGCACCAGGCCCACACAGTCCCCGCACCAGGCCCACACAGTCCCCGCACCAGGCCCACACAGTCTCCACACCAGGCCCACACAGTCCCCACACCAGGCCCACACAGTCCCACACCAGGCCCACACAGTCCCCACACCAGGCCCACACAGTCCCTGCACCAGGCCCACACAGACCCCGCACCAGGCCCACACTGTCCCCGCACCAGGCCCACACAGTCCCCGCACCAGGCCCACACTGTCCCCGCACGAGACCCACACAGTCCCCGCACCAGACCCACACAGTCCCCGCACCAGACCCACACAGTCCCCGCACCAGGCCCACACAGTCCCCACACCAGGCCCACACAGTCCCTGCACCAGGCCCACACAGACCCCGCACCAGGCCCACACTGTCCCCGCACCAGGCCCACACAGTCCCCACACCAGGCCTACACAGTCCCCACACCAGGCCCACACAATCCCAAACGAGGCCCACACAGTCCCCACACCAGGTCCACACTGTCCCCGCACCAGGCCCACAAAGTCCCCGCACCAGGCCCACACAATCCCAAACGAGGCCCACACAGTCCCCACACCAGGTCCACACTGTCCCCGCACCAGGCCCACAAAGTCCCCGCACCAGGCCCACACAATCCCAAACGAGGCCCACACAGTCCCCACACCAGGTCCACACTGTCCCCGCACCAGGCCTACACAGTCCCCACACCAGGCCCACACAATCCCAAACGAGGCCCACAAAGTCCCCGCACCAGGCCCACACAGTCCCCGCACCAGGCCCACACTGTCTCCGCACCAGGCCCACACTGTCTCCGCACCAGGCCCACACAGTCCCCGCACCAGGCCCAAACAGTCCCACATAGTCCGCACACCAGCCCCACTTAGTCCCCGCACCAGGCCCACACAGTCCCCGCACCAGTCCCACACAGTCCCCGCACCAGGCCCAAACAGTCCCCGCACCAGGCCCACACAGTCCCCGCACCAGGCCCACACAGTCCCCGCACCAGGCCCACACAGTCCCCGCACCAGGCCCACACAGACCCCGCACCAGGCCCACAGAGTCCCCGCACCAGGCCCACACAGTCCCCGCACCAGACCCACACAGTCCCCGCACCAGGCCCACACAGTCCCCGCACCAGGCCCACACAGTCCCCGCACCAGGCCCACACAGTCCCCGCACCAGGCCCACACAGTCCCCGCACCAGACCCACACAGTCCCCGCACCAGGCCCACACTGTCTCCGCACCAGGCCCACACAGTCCCCGCACCAGGCCCAAACAGTCCCACATAGTCCGCACACCAGCCCCACTTAGTCCCCGCACCAGGCCCACACAGTCCCCGCACCAGTCCCACACAGTCCCCGCACCAGGCCCACACAGTCCCCGCACCAGGCCCACACAGTCCCCGCACCAGGCCCACACAGTCCCCGCACCAGGCCCACACAGTCCCCGCACCAGGCCCACACAGACCCCGCACCAGGCCCACACAGACCCCGCACCAGGCCCACACAGACCCCGCACCAGGCCCACACAGTCCCCGCACCAGGCCCACACAGTCCCCGCACCAGACCCACACAGTCCCCGCACCAGGCCCACACAGTCCCCGCACCAGGCCCACACAGTCCCCGCACCAGGCCCACACAGTCCCCGCACCAGGCCCACACAGACCCCGCACCAGGCCCACACAGTCCCCGCACCAGGCCCACACAGTCCCCGCACCAGACCCACACAGTCCCCGCACCAGGCCCACACAGTCCCCGCACCAGGCCCACACAGTCCCTGCACCAGGCCCAAACAGTCCCACATAGTCCACACACCAGCCCCACACAGTCCCCGCACCAGGCCCACACAGTCCCACACAGTCCACGCACCAGGCCCACACAGTCCCTGCACCAGGCCCAAACAGTCCCACACAGTCCGCACACCAGCCCCACACAGTCCCCGCACCAGGCCCACACAGTCCCACACAGTCCCCGCACCAGGCCCACACAGTCCCCGCACCAGTCCCACACAGTCCCCACACCAGGCCCACACAGTCCCCACACCAGGCCCACACAGTCCCCACACCAGGCCCACACAGTCCCCACACCAGGCCCACACAGTCCCCGCACCAGGCCCACACAGTCCCCGCACCAGACCCACACAGACCCCGCACCAGCCCCACACAGTCCCCGCACCAGGCCCACACAGTCCCCGCACCAGGCCCACACAGTCCCCGCACCAGGCCCACACAGTCCCCGCACCAGACCCACACAGTCCCCGCACCAGGCCCACACAGTACCCACACCAGGCCCACACAGTCCCCGCACCAGGCCCACACAGTCCCCGCACCAGGCCCACACAGTCCCCGCACCAGGCCCACACAGTAACAACACCAGACCCACACAGTCCCCGCACCAGGCCCACACAGTCCCCGCACCAGACCCACACAGTCCCCACACCAGGCCCACACAGTCCCCACACCAGGCCCACACAGTCCCCGCACCAGACCCACACAGTCCCCACACCAGGCCCACACAGTCCCCACACCAGGCCCACACAGTCCCCACACAGTCCCCACACCAGGCCCACACAGTCCCCACACCAGGCCCACACAGTACCAACACCAGGCCTACACAGTCCCCGCACCAGGCCCACACAGTCCCCGCACCAGGCCCACACAGTCCCCACACCAGGCCCACACAATCCCTACAACAGGCCCACAAAGTCCCCGCACCAGCCCCACACAGTCCCCGCACCAGGCCCACACAGTCCCCGCACCAGGCCCACACAGTCCCCGCACCAGGCCCACACAGTCCCCGCACCAGGCCCACACAGTCTCCGCACCAGGCCCACACGGTCCCCGCACCAAGCCCACACAGTCCCCACACCAGGCCCACACAGTCCCCGCACCAGACCCACACAGTCCCACACCAGGCCCACACGGTCCCCGCACCAGGCCCACACTGTCCCCGCACCGGTCCCACACAGTCCCCACACCAGGCCCACGCAGTCCCCGCACCAGGCCCACACAGTCCCCACACCAGGCCCACACGGTCCCCGCACCAGGCCCACGCAGTCCCCGCACCAGGCCCACACAGTCCCCACACCAGGCCCACACAGTCCCCCCACCAGGCCCACACAGTCCCAGCACCAGGCCCACACAGTCCCAGCACCAGGCCCACACGGTCCCCGCACCAGGCCCACACAGTCCCCGCACCAGGCCCACACAGTCCCCGCACCAGGCCCACACAGTCCCCGCACCAGGCCCACACAGTCCAGCACGAAGCCCACAGAGTCCCCGCACCAGGCCCACACAGTCCCCGCACCAGGCCCACACAGTCCCCGCACCAGGCCCACACAGTCCCCGCACCAGGCCCACACAGTCCCCGCACCAGGCCCACACAGTCCCCGCACCAGGCCCACGCAGTCCCCGACACCAGGCCCACGCAGTCCACGCACCAGGCCCACACAGTCCCCCCACCAGCCCCACACAGTCCCCGCACCAGGCCCACACAGTCCCCGCACCGGGCCCACACTGTCCCCGCACCAGGCCCACACAGTCCCCGCACCAGGCCCACAGAGTCCCCACACCAGGCCCACACCTGGCCCACACAGTCCCAACACCAGTCCCACACAGTCCCACACCAGGCCCACACTGTCCCCACACCAGGCCCACACAGTCCCACACCAAGCCCACACAGTCCCACACAGTCCCACACCAAGCCCACACAGTACCACATAGTCCCCACACCAGGCCCACACAGTCCCACACCGGGCCCACACCGGGCCCACACAGTCTCACATAGACCCCACACCAGGCCCACACAATCCCACACAGCCCCACACCAGGCCCACATTATCCCACACCAAGCCCACACAGTCCCCACACAGTCCCCACACCAGGCCCACACAGTCCCCACACCAGGCCCACGCAGTCTCCACACCAGGCCAATGCAGCCCCCACACCAGGCCTACACAGTCCCCACACCAGGCCCACACAATCCCACACGAGGCCCACACAGTCCCCACACCAGGTCCACACTGTCCCCGCACCAGGCCCACACAGTCCCTGCACCAGGCCCACACAGTCTCCGCACCAGGCCCACACAGTCCCCGCACCAGGCCCACACAGTCCCCGCACCAGGCCCACACAGTCTCCACACCAGGCCCACACAGTCCCCACACCAGGCCCACACAGTCCCACACCAGGCCCACACAGTCCCCACACCAGGCCCACACAGTCCCTGCACCAGGCCCACACAGACCCCGCACCAGGCCCACACTGTCCCCGCACCAGGCCCACACAGTCCCCGCACCAGGCCCACACTGTCCCCGCACCAGACCCACACAGTCCCCGCACCAGACCCACACAGTCCCCGCACCAGACCCACACAGTCCCCGCACCAGACCCACACAGTCCCACACCTGCCCCACACAGTCCCACACCTGCCCCACACAGTCCCCGCACCAGACCCACACAGTCCCCGCACCAGGCCCACACAGTCCCCACACCAGGCCCACACAATCCCTACAACAGGCCCACACAGTCCCCGCACCAGCCCCACACAGTCCCCGCACCAGGCCCACACAGTCCCCGCACCAGTCCCACACAGTCCCCGCACCAGGCCCACACAGTCCCCGCACCAGGCCCACACAGTCCCCGCACCAGGCCCACACAGTCCCCGCACCAGGCCCACACAGTCTCCGCACCAGGCCCACACGGTCCCCGCACCAAGCCCACACAGTCCCCACACCAGGCCCACACAGTCCCCGCACCAGACCCACACAGTCCCACACCAGGCCCACACAGTCCCGGCACCAGGCCCACACAGTCCCCGCACCAGACCCACACAGTCCCACACCAGGCCCACACGGTCCCCGCACCAGGCCCACACTGTCCCCGCACCAGTCCCACACAGTCCCCACACCAGGCCCACGCAGTCCCCGCACCAGGCCCACACAGTCCCCACACCAGGCCCACACAGTCCCCCCACCAGGCCCACACAGTCCCAGCACCAGGCCCACACAGTCCCAGCACCAGGCCCACACGGTCCCCGCACCAGGCCCACACAGTCCCCGCACCAGGCCCACACAGTCCCCGCACCAGGCCCACACAGTCCCCGCACCAGGCCCACACAGTCCCCGCACCAGGCCCACACAGTCCCCGCACCAGGCCCACACAGTCCAGCACGAGGCCCACAGGGTCCCCGCACCAGGCCCACACAGTCCCCGCACCAGGCCCACACAGTCCCCGCACCAGGCCCACACAGTCCCCGCACCAGGCCCACACAGTCCCCGCACCAGGCCCACACAGTCCCCGCACCAGTCCCACGCAGTCCCCGCACCAGGCCCACGCAGTCCCCGACAACAGGCCCACGCAGTCCACGCACCAGGCCCACACAGTCCCCCCACCAGCCCCACACAGTCCCCGCACCAGGCCCACACAGTCCCCGCACCGGGCCCACACTGTCCCCGCACCAGGCCCACACAGTCCCCGCACCAGGCCCACAGAGTCCCCACACCAGGCCCACACCTGGCCCACACAGTCCCAACACCAGTCCCACACAGTCCCACACCAGGCCCACACTGTCCCCACACCAGGCCCACACAGTCCCACACCAAGCCCACACAGTCCCACACAGTCCCACACCAAGCCCACACAGTACCACATAGTCCCCACACCAGGCCCACACAGTCCCACACCGGGCCCACACCGGGCCCACACAGTCTCACATAGACCCCACACCAGGCCCACACAATCCCACACAGCCCCACACCAGGCCCACATTATCCCACACCAAGCCCACACAGTCCCCACACAGTCCCCACACCAGGCCCACACAGTCCCCACACCAGGCCCACGCAGTCTCCACACCAGGCCAATGCAGCCCCCACACCAGGCCTACACAGTCCCCACACCAGGCCCACACAATCCCACACGAGGCCCACACAGTCCCCACACCAGGTCCACACTGTCCCCGCACCAGGCCCACACAGTCCCTGCACCAGGCCCACACAGTCTCCGCACCAGGCCCACACAGTCCCCGCACCAGGCCCACACAGTCCCCGCACCAGGCCCACACAGTCTCCACACCAGGCCCACACAGTCCCACACCAGGCCCACACAGTCCCCACACCAGGCCCACACAGTCCCTGCACCAGGCCCACACAGACCCCGCACCAGGCCCACACTGTCCCCGCACCAGGCCCACACAGTCCCCGCACCAGGCCCACACAGTCCCCGCACCAGACCCACACAGTCCCCGCACCAGACCCACACAGTCCCCGCACCAGACCCACACAGTCCCCGCACCAGACCCACACAGTCCCACACCTGCCCCACACAGTCCCACACCTGCCCCACACAGTCCCCGCAGCAGGCCCACACAGTCCCCACAGCAGGACCACACAGTCCCCACACAGTCCCCACAGTCCCCACACCAGGCCCACACAGTCCCCACACCAGGCCCACACAGTCCCCACACAGTCCCCACAGTCCCCACACCAGGCCCACACAGTCCCCACACCAGGCCCACACAGTCCCCACACCAGGCCCACACAGTCCCCACACCAGGCCCACACAGTCCCCGCACCAGGCCCACACTGTCCCCGCACCAGGCCCACACAGTCCCCGCACCAGGCCCACACAGTCCCCACACCAGGCCCACACAGTCCCCACACCAGACCCACACAGTCCCTGCACCAGGCCCACACAGTCCCCACACCAGGCCCACACAGTCCCCACACCAGGCCCACACAGTCCCCACACCAGACCCACACAGTCCCTGCACCAGGCCCACACAGACCCCGCACCAGGCCCACACTGTCCCCGCACCAGGCCCACACAGTCCCCGCACCAGGCCCACACAGTCCCCGCACCAGACCCACACAGTCCCCGCACCAGACCCACACAGTCCCACACCTGTCCCACACAGTCCCCACACCAGCCCCACACAGTCCCCACAACAGCCCCGCACAGTCCCCACACCAGGCCCACACAGTCCCCACACCAGCCCCACACAGTCCCCACACCAGGCCCACACAGTCCCCACACCAGCCCCACACAGTCCCCACAACAGCCCCACACAGTCCCCACACCAGCCCCACACAGTCCCCACACCAGCCCCACAAAGTCCCCACAGCAGCTGCACACGAGGCCATTTCCTTGAATGTCCTCCCACTATCTAAAGGTTGTGAGGTTTCCTGCCTCATCCCCTCTGCGTGAAAATCTATTTCCTTAAATCCCTTTCACTTTAAAATGATGCCACCCCCCCTTGACCCTCCGATAAGGGGAGAGCAACTGCCTCCTTCCCGCCCGGCCCTTGCCCCTCATAATCTTATCCACCTCAAGTTGTCAAGTATCCCATCATCCTCTCTGTTCCTGTCAGCGCCCTGCTGTCCAGCAAGGCCTCCCCTCGTTTCGTCCTTAGCCTCCCTCCTGTCCTGCCGCCCCCACCCTGCTTCAGGGGCTGGGTAGTCAAGTATCCCATCAT
>NW_028270165.1:73121152-73204636 GCF_037043375.1 Chiloscyllium plagiosum
GTGCAGGTTAGGGTGGGTTGACCGTCCTAAATTACCCATAGTACCCGGGCATGTGCAGGTTAGGGTGGATTGGCCGTGCTAAATTACCCATAGTGCCCAGGGATGTGCAGGTTAGGGGGGATTGGCCAACCTAAATTACCCATAGTGCCCAGGGATGTGCAGGTTAGGGTGGATTGGCCGTGCTAAATTACCCATAGTGCCCAGGGATGTGCAGGTTAGGGTGGATTGGCCAATGGGGCAATGCAGGGTTAGGGGTTTGGGACACTCTCTGAAGGGCCGAATGTCTCACAGCCACCCATCCCTCTCCCCAACCCCAGATCTTCTCGAGTGGGAACGGAATTGGGAGGCGACCAGCCAATGGGGGAAGTGGTTGTGGAGGAGCCAATCAGGAGCGTTACAGGGATATGGAGGGGGGGGGGTGGCAGTGAGGGCAGGGACTTGGCAGCGAGAGGTTGTATTAAAGCCGCCCAGAGAGAGAGAGAGAGAGAGTGTGTGAGAGCGACCGAGGAAGAGAGAAAAGCACAGCGTTGAGACCTGTCCAGGAGCAGACCTGTCCTCTCTTGTCTTTGACCCCCTGGAGTGGACCCTCGGACTCACCACACATCCCCCCGTCTCTCCCCGTCACACTGTCCTCTCTCTCTCTCTCTCTCTCGAGATGCTAGAGCGCTGGGCAGGGGTGAGTGAGACACATCAGTTGCCCCTTTACTGAGTTATTGTTACCCCCTCCACCCCCGTCTCCCCCTCCCCCCCGTTAGCCAGATCCTCAGCCCGATGTGTGTTTGAGATTCCCCGGGCTCAGCTGCATCTCTCCGTTGCCCTCCTGCCTCCGGGAGATCGTTCACTGATGTATCGGCTGGTCCTGTCCTCTACGGTTAACCTTCACAATCCTTGAGTCTATCTGTCTGTCTGTCTGTCAGCGGGAGGGAGTGTGTGTCTGTGTGAATGTGTGTCTGTGTGAATGTGTGTCTGTGTGAATGTGTGTCTGTGTCAGTGTGTGTCTGTGTCAGTGTGTCTCTGTGTGTGTCTGTGTATGAGAGTGTGTGTCTGTGTCAGTGTGTGTCTGTGTGTGTCTGTGAGTGTGAGTCTGTGTCAGTGTGTCTCTGTGTGTGTCTGTGTATGAGAGTGTGTGTCTGTGTCAGTGTGTGTCTGTGTGTGTCTGTGAGTGTGAGTCTGTGTCAGTGTGTGTCTGTGTCAGTGTGTGTCTGTGTCAGTGTGTCTCTGTGTGTGTCTGTGTATGAGAGTGTGTGTCTGTGTCAGTGTGTGTCTGTGTGTGTCTGTGAGTGTGAGTCTGTGTCAGTGTGTGTCTGTGTCAGTGTGTGTCTGTGTATATGTGTCTCTGTGTGTGCCTGTGTATGTGAGTGTGAGTGTGTGTCTGTGTCAGTGTGTGTCTGTGTCAGTGTGTGTCTGTGTATATGTGTCTCTGTGTGTGCCTGTGTATGTGAGTGTGTGTCTGTGTCAGTGTGTGTCTCTGTGTGTCTGTGTATGTGTGTGTGTGTCTGTGTCAGTGTGTTTCTCTGTGTGTGCCTGTGTATGTGAGTGTGTGTCTGTGTCAGCGTGTGTCTCTGTGTGTGCCTGTGTATGTGAGTGTGTGTCTGTGTCAGTGTGTGTCTGTGTATGTGTGTGTGTGTCTGGGTCAGTGTGTTTCTCTGTGTGTGTGCCTGTGTATGTGGGTTTGTGTCTGTGTCTGTGTGTGTGTGTGTATGTGAGGGTGTGTCTGTGTATGTGAGTGTGTCTGTGTGTGTATGTGTGTGTCTATGTATGTGTATGTGAGTGTGTGTCTCTGTCAGGGTGTGTCTCTGTGTGTGTGTCTGTGTATGTGAGTATGTCTGTGTCAGTGTGTGTCTCTGTGTGTCTGTGTATGTGTGTGTGTCTGTGTCAGTGTGTGTCTTTGTGTGTATGTCTGTGTATGTGAGTGTATGTCTGTGTGTGTGTATGTGTGTGTCTGTGTATGTGTATGTGAGTGTGTGTCTGTGTCAGGGTGTGTCTCTGTGTGTATGTCTGTGTATGTGAGTGTGTCTGTGTGTGTGTGTATGTGTGTGTCTGTGTATGTGTATGTGAGTATGTGTCTGTGTCAGGGTGTGTCTCTGTGTGTATGTCTGTGTATGTGAGTGTGTCTCTGTGTATGTGTATGTGTGTGTCTGTGTATGTGTATGTGAGTGTGTGTCTGTGTCAGGGTGTGTCTCTGTGTGTATGTCTGTGTATGTGAGTGTGTCTGTGTCAGTGTGTCTGTGTGTGTGTCTGTGTATGTGAGTGTGTGTGTCCCTATGTGTGTCCCTGTGTGTGTTTGTGGAGGTGAAAGTGTATCTGTGTCAGTGTGTGTCCCTGTGTGTGTGTCTGTGTATGTGAGTGTGTGTCAGTGTAGGGTATGTCTGTGAGTGTGTGTCTGTGTCAGGGTGTGTCTGTGCGCGTGTGTCTGTGTCTGTGTATGTGAGTGTGTGTCAGTGTCAGGGTATGTCTGTGCGTGTGTGTCTGTGTATGTGAGTGTGTGTCTGTGTCAGGGTGTGTCTGTGCGCGTGTGTCTGTGTCTGTGTATGTGAGTGTGTGTCAGTGTCAGGGTATGTCTGTGCGTTTGTGTCTGTGTATGTGAGTGTGTGTCTGTGTCAGGGTGTGTCTGTGCGCGTGTGTCTGTGTCTGTGTATGTGAGTGTGTGTCTGTGTCAGGGTGTGTCTCTGTTTGTGTTTCTCTGCGTGTGTGTCTGTGTATGTGAGTGTGTGTCTGTGTCAGTGTGTGTCTCTGTGTATGTCTGAGTGTGTGTGTATCCCTGTGTGTGTTTGTCTGTGGAAGTGAGTGTGTGTCTGTGTCAGTGTGTGTCTGTGTATGTGAGTGTGTCTGTGTCAGCGTGTGTCTCTGTTTGTGTCTGTGTATGTGAGTGTGTGTCTGTGTCAGTGTGTGTCTCTGCGTGTGTGTCTGTGTATGTGAGTGTGTGTCTGTGTCAGTGTGTGTCTCTGCGTATGTGTCTGTGTATGTGAGTGTGTGTCTGTATCAGCGTGTGTTTCTGCGTGTGTGTCTGTGTATGTGAGTGTGTGTCTGTGTCAGCGTGTGTCTCTGCGTGTGTGTCTGTGTATGTGAGTGTGTGTCTGTGTCAGTGTGTGTCTCTGCGTATGTGTCTGTGTATGTGAGTGTGTGTGTCAGTGTGTGTCTCTGCGTATGTGTCTGTGTATGTGAGTGTGTGTCTATGTGGGTGTGTGTCTCTGTGTTTGTGTCTGTGTGTGAGGATGTGTGTGTGTCTGTGTATGTGAGTGTCTGTCTGTGTCAGTGTGTGTCTGTGTCAATGTGTGCCTCTGTGTGTGTCTGTGTATGTGTCTGTGAGTGTGTTTCTCTGTGTGTGTCTGTGTATGTGTGAGTGAGGTTGTGTGTGTGTGTGTGAGTGAGGTTGTGTGTGTGTGAGTGAGGTTGTGTGTGTGTGAGTGAGGGTGTGTGTGTGAGTAAGGGTGTGCGTGTGTGAGTGGGGTGTGTGTGTGTGTGTGTGTGTGAGTGAGGGGGTGTGTGTGAGTGAGGGTGTGTGTGAGAGTGAGGGGGTGTGTGTGTGAGTGAGGGTGTGTGTGTGTGTGTGTGTGTGAGTGAGGGGGTGTGTGTGAGTGAGGGTGTGTGTGAGAGTGAGGGGGTGTGTGTGTGAGTGAGGGTGTGTGTGTGTGAGTGAGGGTGTGTGTGTGTGAGTGGGGTGTGTGTGTGTGAGTGGGGTGTGTGTGTGTGTGTGTGTGTGTGAGTGGGGGTGTGTGTGCGTGTGAGTGAGGGGGGACCCGTGTGAGTGAGGGTGTGTGTGTGAGTGGGGGGGCGTGTGTGTGAGGGGGTGTGAGAGTGAGGTGGTGTGAGGGTGAGGGTGTGTGTGTGAGGGTGAGGGTGTGTGGGTGAGTGTGTGTGTGTGTGAGTGAGGGTGTGTGTGTGTGAGAGTGAGGGGCAGTGAGAAAGTGAGGGGCAGTGAGAGAGTGAGGGGGAGTGAGAGAGTGAGGGTGTGTGTGTATGTGAGGGTGTGTGTGTATGTGAGTGAGAGTGTGTGTGTGTGTGTGAGTGGGGGGCGTGTGTGTGAGTGGGGGGCGTGTGTGTGAGTGAGGCGGTGTGTGTGTGTGAGGGGGTGTGTGTGAGGGTGTGTGGGTGTGTGTGTGTGAGTGAGGGGGTGTGAGAGCGAGGGTGTGTGTGTGAGAGTGAAGGGGTGTGAGAGTGACGGGGTGTGTGTGTGAGGGGGTGTGTGTGTGAGAGTGAGAGGGTAGGAGTGTGAGTAAAGGGGTGTGTGAGTGTGGGGGAGTGTGTGGGAGTGAGGGGGTGCGTGTGAGAGGGGGTGCGTGTGAGAGAGGGTGTGTGTGTGTGAGTGAGGGTGTGTGTGTGTGAGTGAGGGTGTGTGTGTGTGAGTGGGGTGTGTGTGTGTGAGTGGGGTGTGTGTGTGTGAGTGAGGGTGTGTGTGTGAGTGAGGGGGTGTGTGTGTGAGTGAGGGGGTGTGTGTGTGAGTGAGGGTGTGTGTGTGTGAGTGAGGGGGTGTGTGTGTGAGTGAGGGTGTGTGTGTGTGAGTGGGGTGTGTGTGTGTGTGTGTGTGTGTGTGAGTGGGGGTGTGTGCGTGTGAGTGAGGGGGGACACGTGTGAGTGAGGGTGTGTGTGTGAGTGGGGGGGCGTGTGTGTGAGGGGGTGTGAGAGTGAGGTGGTGTGAGGGTGAGGGTGTGTGTGTGTGAGTGAGGGTGTGTGTGTGTGAGTGAGGGTGTGTGTGTGTGAGTGGGGTGTGTGTGAGAGTGAGGGGGTGTGTGTGTGAGTGAGGGGGTGTGTGTGTGAGTGAGGGTGTGTGTGTGTGAGTGGGGTGTGTGTGTGTGTGTGTGTGAGTGGGGGTGTGTGTGCGTGTGAGTGAGGGGGGACACGTGTGAGTGAGGGTGTGTGTGTGAGTGGGGGGGCGTGTGTGTGAGGGGGTGTGAGAGTGAGGTGGTGTGAGGGTGAGGGTGTGTGTGTGAGGGTGAGGGTGTGTGGGTGAGTGTGTGTGTGTGTGAGTGAGGGTGTGTGTGTGTGAGAGTGAGGGGCAGTGAGAGAGTGAGGGGCAGTGAGAGAGTGAGGGGGAGTGAGAGAGTGAGGGTGTGTGTGTGAGTGAGGGTGTGTGTGTATGTGAGGGTGTGTGTGTATGTGAGTGAGAGTGTGTGTGTGTGTGTGTGAGAGTGGGGGGCGTGTGTGTGAGTGGGGGGCGTGTGTGTGAGTGAGGCGGTGTGTGTGTGTGTGAGGGGGTGTGTGTGAGGGTGTGTGGGTGTGTGTGTGTGAGTGAGGGGGTGTGAGAGCGAGGGTCTGTGTGTGAGAGTGAAGGGGTGTGAGAGTGAAGGGGTGTGTGTGTGAGGGGGTGTGTGTGTGAGAGTGAGAGGGTAGGAGTGTGAGTAAAGGGGTGTGTGAGTGTGGGGGAGTGTGTGGGAGTGAGGGGGTGCGTGTGAGAGGGGGTGCGTGTGAGAGGGGGTGCGTGTGAGTGAGGGTGTGTGTAAGTGAGGGTGTGTGTGAGGGTGTGTGTGTGAGTGAGGGTGTGTGTGAGAGTGAGGGTGTGTGTGAGAGTGAGGGTGTGTGTGAGTGAGGGTGTGTGTGAGTGAGGGTGTGTGTGAGTGAGGGTGTGTGTGAGTGAGGGTGTGTGTGAGAGAGTGAGGGTGTGTGTGTGTGAGAGTGAGGGTGTGTGTGTGTGTGAGTGAGGGTGTGTGTGTGTGTGAGTGAGGGTGTGTGTGTGTGTGAGTGAAGGTGTGTGTGTGTGTGTGAGAGTGAGGGTGTGTGTGTGTGAGAGTGAGGTGTGTGTGTGTGAGAGTGAGGTGTGTGTGTGTGAGAGTGAGGGTGTGTGTGAGTGAGGGTGTGTGTGAGTGAGGGGGTGTGAGAGAGAGTGAGGGTGTGTGTGTGTGAGAGTGAGGGTGTGTGTGTGTGAGTGAGGGTGTGTGTGTGTGAGTGAGGGTGTGTGTGTGTGAGTGAGGGTGTGTGTGTGTGTGAGTGAGGGTGTGAGGGAGTGTGTGTGAGAGTGAGGGAGTGTGTGTGAGAGTGAGGGAGTGTGTGTGAGAGTGAGGGGGTGTGAGAGTGAGGGGGTGTGTGAGTGAGAGTGAGGGTGTGTGTGTGTGTGAGTGAGGGTGTGTGTGTGTGTGTGAGTGAGGGTGTGTGTGTGTGTGAGTGAAGGTGTGTGTGTGTGTGTGAGAGTGAGGGTGTGTGTGTGTGAGAGTGAGGTGTGTGTGTGTGAGAGTGAGGGTGTGTGTGAGTGAGGGTGTGTGTGAGTGAGGGGGTGTGAGAGAGAGTGAGGGTGTGTGTGTGTGAGAGTGAGGGTGTGTGTGTGTGAGTGAGGGTGTGTGTGTGTGAGTGAGGGTGTGTGTGTGTGTGAGTGAGGGTGTGAGGGAGTGTGTGTGAGAGTGAGGGAGTGTGTGTGAGAGTGAGGGAGTGTGTGTGAGAGTGAGGGGGTGTGTGAGTGAGGGTGTGTGTGTGTGAGAGTGAGAGGGTATGAGTGTGAGTAAAGGGGTGTGTGAGTGAGGGGGTGCGTGTGAGTGAGGGGTTGCGTGTGAGAGTGAGGGGGTGTGAGTATGAGGGGGTGTGAGAGTGTGAGTGAGGGTGTGTGTGAGTGAGGGAGTGTGAGAGTGAGGTGGTGTGTGTGTGAGAGTGAGGTGGTGTGTGTGTGAGAGTGAGGGGGAGTGTGTGTGAGAGTGAGGGGGAGTGTGTGTGAGAGTTAGGGTGTGTGTGTGTGAGAGTGAGGGGGAGTGTGTGAGAGTGAGGGTGTGTGTGTGAGAGTGAGGGTGGGTGTGTGTGAGAATGAGGGTGGGTGTGTGTGAGTGAGGGGGAGTGTGTGTGAGTGAGGGTGGGTGTGTGTGAGTGAGGGTGGGTGTGTGTGAGTGAGGGTGGGTGTGTGTGAGTGAGGGTGTGTGTGTGAGAGTGAGGGGGAGTGTGTGAGAGTGAGGGGGAGTGTGTGAGAGTGAGGGTGTTTGTGTGAGAGTGAGGGTGGGTGTGCGTGTGAGAGTGAGGGTGTGTGTGTGAGAGTGAGGGGGTATGAGAGTGAGGGTGTGTGTGTGTGAGTGAGGGTGTGTGTGTGAGTGAGGGTGTGTGTGAGAGTGAGGATGTGTGTGAGAGTGAGGGTGTGTGTGAGAGTGAGGGTGTGTGTGAGAGTGAGGGTGTGTGTGAGAGTGAGGGTGTGTGTGTGTGTGAGGGTGTGTGTGTGTGTGTGAGGGTGTGTGTGTGAGTGAGGGAGTGTGAGAGTGAGGTGGTGTGTGTGTGAGAGTGAGGTGGTGTTTGTGTGAGAGTGAGGTGGTGTGTGTGTGAGAGTGAGGGGGAGTGTGTGTGAGAGTGAGGGGGAGTGTGTGTGAGAGTGAGGGTGTGTGTGTGTGAGAGTGAGGGGGAGTGTGTGAGAGTGAGGGTGTGTGTGTGAGAGTGAGGGTGGGTGTGTGTGAGAATGAGGGTGGGTGTGTGTGAGTGAGGGGGAGTGTGTGAGAGTGAGGGTGGGTGTGTGTGAGTGAGGGTGTGTGTGTGAGAGTGAGGGTGGGTGTGTGAGAGTGAGGGTGGGTGTGTGAGAGTGAGGGTGGGTGTGTGTGAGTGAGGGTGTGTGTGTGAGAGTGAGGGGGAGTGTGTGAGAGTGAGGGTGTTTGTGTGAGAGTGAGGGTGGGTGTGCGTGTGAGAGTGAGGGTGTGTGTGTGAGAGTGAGGGGGTATGAGAGTGAGGGTGTGTGTGTGTGAGTGAGGGTGTGTGTGTGTGAGGGTGTGTGTGAGGGTGTGTGTGTGTGTGTGTGAGTGAGGGTGTGTGTGTGAGGGTGTGTGTGTGAGGGTGTGTGTGTGAGGGTGTGTGTGTGAGGGTGTGTGTGTGAGTGAGGGTGTGTGTGTGAGGGTGTGTGTGTGTGTGAGTGAGGGTGTGTGTGTGTGTGTGAGGGGGTATGACAGTGAGGGTGTGTGTGTGTGAGTGATGGTGTATGTGTGAGAGTGAGGGTGTGTGTGAGAGTGAGGGTGTGTGTGAGAGTGAGGGTGTGTGTGAGAGTGAGGGGGTGTGTGAGAGTGAGGGGGTGTGAGTGTGAGTGAGGGGGTGTGAGTGTGAGTGAGGGGGTGTGAGAGAGAGTGAGGGTGTGTGTGTGTGAGAGTGAGGGTGTGTGTGTGTGAGAGTGAGGGTGTGTGTGAGAGTGAGGGTGTGTGTGTGAGTGAGGGTGTGTGTGTGAGTGAGGGTGTGTGTGTGAGTGTGGGTGTGTGTGTGTGAGTGAGGGTGTGTGTGTGTGTGAGTGAGGGTGTGTGTGTGTGAGAGTGAGGGGGAGTGTGTGAGAGTGAGGGTGTGTGTGCGTGTGAGAGTGAGGGTGTGTGTGTGAGAGTGAGGGTGTGTGTGTGAGAGTGAGGGGGTGTGAGAGTGAGGGGGTGTGAGAGTGAGGGGGTGTGAGAGTGAGAGTGAGGGGGTGTGAGAATGAGGGGTTGTGAGAGTGAGAGGGTATGAGTGTGAGTAAAGGGGTGTGAGAGTGTGGGGAGTGTGTGGGAGTGAGGGGGTGCGTGTGAGTGAGGGGGTGAGAGTGAGGGGGTGTGTGTGAGTGAGGGTGTGTGAGTGAGAGTGATGGCGTGTGTGTGTGAGTGAGGGTGTGTGTGTGAGAGTGATGGCGTGTGTGTGTGAGAGTGAGGGGGAGTGTGTGTGAGAGTGAGGGGGAGTGTGTGTGAGAGTGAGGGTGTGTGTGTGTGAGAGTGAGGGGGAGTGTGTGAGAGTGAGGGTGTGTGTGTGAGAGTGAGGGTGGGTGTGTGTGAGAATGAGGGTGGGTGTGTGTGAGTGAGGGGGAGTGTGTGAGAGTGAGGGTGGGTGTGTGTGAGTGAGGGTGTGTGTGTGAGAGTGAGGGTGGGTGTGTGAGAGTGAGGGTGGGTGTGTGAGAGTGAGGGTGGGTGTGTGTGAGTGAGGGTGTGTGTGTGAGAGTGAGGGGGAGTGTGTGAGAGTGAGGGTGTTTGTGTGAGAGTGAGGGTGGGTGTGCGTGTGAGAGTGAGGGTGTGTGTGTGAGAGTGAGGGGGTATGAGAGTGAGGGTGTGTGTGTGTGAGTGAGGGTGTGTGTGTGTGAGGGTGTGTGTGAGGGTGTGTGTGTGTGTGTGTGAGTGAGGGTGTGTGTGTGAGGGTGTGTGTGTGAGGGTGTGTGTGTGAGGGTGTGTGTGTGAGGGTGTGTGTGTGAGTGAGGGTGTGTGTGTGAGGGTGTGTGTGTGTGTGAGTGAGGGTGTGTGTGTGTGTGTGAGGGGGTATGACAGTGAGGGTGTGTGTGTGTGAGTGATGGTGTATGTGTGAGAGTGAGGGTGTGTGTGAGAGTGAGGGTGTGTGTGAGAGTGAGGGTGTGTGTGAGAGTGAGGGGGTGTGTGAGAGTGAGGGGGTGTGAGTGTGAGTGAGGGGGTGTGAGTGTGAGTGAGGGGGTGTGAGAGAGAGTGAGGGTGTGTGTGTGTGAGAGTGAGGGTGTGTGTGTGTGAGAGTGAGGGTGTGTGTGTGAGTGAGGGTGTGTGTGTGAGTGAGGGTGTGTGTGTGAGTGTGGGTGTGTGTGTGTGAGTGAGGGTGTGTGTGTGTGTGTGAGTGAGGGTGTGTGTGTGAGAGTGAGGGGGAGTGTGTGAGAGTGAGGGTGTGTGTGCGTGTGAGAGTGAGGGTGTGTGTGTGAGAGTGAGGGTGTGTGTGTGAGAGTGAGGGGGTGTGAGAGTGAGGGGGTGTGAGAGTGAGGGGGTGTGAGAGTGAGAGTGAGGGGGTGTGAGAATGAGGGGTTGTGAGAGTGAGAGGGTATGAGTGTGAGTAAAGGGGTGTGAGAGTGTGGGGAGTGTGTGGGAGTGAGGGGGTGCGTGTGAGTGAGGGGGTGAGAGTGAGGGGGTGTGTGTGAGTGAGGGTGTGTGAGTGAGAGTGATGGCGTGTGTGTGTGAGTGAGGGTGTGTGTGTGAGAGTGATGGCGTGTGTGTGTGAGAGTGATGGCGTGTGTGTGTGAGTGAGGGTGTGTGTGAGAGAGTGATGGCATGTGTGTGTGAGAGTGATGGCGTGTGTGTGTGAGAGTGAGGGAGTGTGTGTGTGAGAGTGATGGCGTGTGTGTGTGAGAGTGAGGGAGTGTGTGTGTGAGAGAGTGATGGCGTGTGTGTGTGAGAGTGAGGGCGTGTGTGTGTGAGTGAGGGCGTGTGTGTGTGAGTGAGGGTGTGTGTGTGAGAGTGATGGCGTGTGTGTGTGAGAGTGAGGGAGTGTGTGTGTGAGAGTGAGGGAGTGTGTGTGTGAGAGAGAGGGTGTGTGTGTGAGTGAGTGAGGGTGTGTGTGTGAGTGAGTGAGGGTATATGTGAGAGAGTGAGGGTATGTGTGAGAGTGAGGCGGTGTGTGTGAGAGTGAGGGGGTATGACAGTGAGGGTGTGTGTGTGTGAGAGTGAGGGTGTTTGTGTGAGAGTGAGGGTGTGTGTGTGAGAGTGAGGGGGTATGAGAGTGAGGGTGTGTGTGTGAGTGAGGGTGTGTGTGTGTGTGAGGGTGTGTGTGTGTGTGAGGGTGTGTGTGTGAGGGTGTGTGTGTGTGGGTGTGTGTGTGTGAGGGTGTGTGTGTGTGTGAGGGTGTGTGTGTGTGTGAGGGTGTGTGTGTGTGTGAGGGTGTGTGTGTGAGGGTGTGTGTGTGAGGGTGTGTGTGAGTGAAGGTGTGTGTGTGTGTGAGTGAAGGTGTGTGTGAGAGTGAGGGTGTGTGTATGTGTGAGGGTGTGTGTGTGTGTGAGGGTGTGTGTGTGTGTGAGGGTGTGTGTGTGTGTGAGGGTGTGTGTGTGAGGGTGTGTGTGTGTGTGTGAGTGAGGGTGTGTGTGTGAGGGTGTGTGTGTGAGTGAGGGTGTGTGTGTGAGTGAGGGTGTGTGTGTGTGTGTGAGTGAGGGTGTGTGAGTGAGGGTGTGTGTGTGAGTGAGGGTGTGTGTGTGAGTGAGGGTGTGTGTGTGTGTGTGAGGGGGTATGACAGTGAGGGTGTGTGTGTGTGTGAGTGATGGTGTATGTGAGAGAGTGAGGGTGTGTGTGAGAGTGAGGGTGTGTGTGAGTGAGGGGGTGTGTGTGAGGGTGTGTGTGAGAGTGAGGGTGTGTGTGAGAGTGAGGGTGTGTGTGTGTGTGAGGGTGTGTGTGTCTGTGAGGGTGTGTGTGTGAGGGTGTGTGTGTGAGGGTGTGTGTGAGTGAAGGTGTGTGTGTGTGTGAGTGAAGGTGTGTGTGAGAGTGAGGGTGTGTGTGTGTGTGAGGGTGTGTGTGTGTGAGGGTGTGTGTGTGAGGGTGTGTGTGTGAGGGTGTGTGTGTGAGGGTGTGTGTGTGTGTGAGGGTGTGTGTGTGAGTGAGGGTGTGTGTGTGTGTGTGTGAGGGGGTATGACAGTGAGGGTGTGTGTGTGTGAGAGTGAGGGTGTGTGTGAGAGTGAGGGTGTGTGTGAGTGAGGGTGTGTGTGTGTGTGTGACGGTGTGTGTGAGAGTGAGGGTGTGTGTGAGAGTGAGGGTGTGTGTGTGTGTGAGGGTGTGTGTGTCTGTGAGGGTGTGTGAGTGAGGGTGTGTGAGTGAGGGTGTGTGAGTGAGGGTGTGTGAGTGAGGGTGTGTGAGTGAGGGTGTGTGTGTGAGTGAGGGTGTGTGTGTGAGTGAGGGTGTGTGTGTGTGTGAGGGTGTGTGTGTGTGTGAGGGTGTGTGTGTGAGGGTGTGTGTGTCTGTGTGTGAGTGAGGGTGTGTGTGTGTGTGTGAGGGGGTATGACAGTGAGGGTGTGTGTGTGTGTGAGTGATGGTGTATGTGAGAGAGTGAGGGTGTGTGTGAGAGTGAGGGTGTGTGTGAGTGAGGGGGTGTGAGTGTGAGTGAGGGGGTGTGAGTGAGAGTGAGGGTGTGTGTGAGTGAGAGTGAGGGTGTGTGTGTGTGAGAGTGAGGGTGTGTGTGTGAGTGAGGGTGTGTGTGTGTGAGTGAGGGTGTGTGTGTGAGAGTGAGGGGGTGTGAGAGTGAGGGGGTGTGAGAGTGAGGGGGTGTGAGAGTGAGGGAGTGTGTGTGAGAGTGAGGGGGTGTGTGAGTGAGGGGGTGTGTGAGTGAGGGAGTGTGTGTGTGAGTGAGGGGGTGTGAGAGTGAGGGGGAGTGTGTGAGAGTGAGGGGGAGTGTGTGAGAGTGATGGCGTGTGTGTGTGAGAGTGAGGGAGTGTGTGTGTGAGAGTGAGGGATTGTGTGTGTGAGAGTGAGGGAGTGTGTGTGTGAGAGTGAGGGAGTGTGTGTGTGAGAGTGAGGGAGTGTGTGTGAGTGAGTGAGGGTGTGTGTGTGAGTGAGTGAGGGTGTATGTGAGAGAGTGAGGGTATGTGTGAGAGTGAGGCGGTGCGTGTGAGGGGGTGTGAGAGTGAGGGTGTGTGTGAGAGTGAGGGTGTGTGTGTGAGTGAGGGGGTATGACAGTGAGGGTGTGTGTGTGTGAGAGTGAGGGTGTTTGTGTGAGAGTGAGGGTGTGTGTGTGAGAGTGAGGGGGTATGAGAGTGAGGGTGTGTGTGTGTGTGTGAGGGTGTGTGTGTGAGTGAGGGTGTGTGTGTGAGTGAGGGTGTGTGTGTGTGAGTGAGGGTGTGTGTGTGAGGATGTGTGTGTGTGTGAGGGTGTGTGTGTGAGGGTGTGTGTGTGTGTGTGTGTGTGAGTGAAGGTGTGTGTGTGTGTGTGAGAGTGAGGGTGTGTGTGTGTGTGAGTGAGGGTGTGTGTGTGTGAGAGTGAGGGGGAGTGTGTGAGAGTGAGGGGGAGTGTGTGAGAGTGAGGGGGAGTGTGTGAGAGTGAGGGTGTGTGTGTGAGAGTGAGGGTGTGTGTGTGAGAGTGAGGGTGTGTGTGTGAGAGTGAGGGGGAGTGTGTGAGAGTGAGGGGGAGTGTGTGAGAGTGAGGGGGAGTGTGTGAGAGTGAGGGAGTGTGTGTGAGAGTGAGGGAGTGTGTGTGAGAGTGAGGGTGTGTGTGTGAGAGTGAGGGTGTGTGTGTGAGAGTGAGGGGGTGTGAGAGTGAGGGGGTGTGAGAGTGAGGGGGTGTGAGAGTGAGGGGGTGTGTGAGTGAGGGTGTGTGTGAGTGAGGGTGTGTGTGAGTGAGGGTGTGTGTGAGTGAGGGTGTGTGTGTGTGAGAGTGAGAGGGTATGAGTGTGAGTAAAGGGGTGTGAGAGTGTAGGGGTGCGTGTGAGTGAGGGGGTGCGTGTGTGAGTGAGGGGGTGTGAGAATGAGGGGGTGTGAGAGTGAGAGGGTATGAGTGTGAGTAAAGGAGTGTGAGAGTGTGGGGAGTGTGTGGGAGTGAGGGGGTGCATGTGAGTGAGGGGGTGCGTGTGAGTGAGGGGGTCTGTGTGAGAGTGATGGCGTGTGTGTGTGAGGGGGTATGAGAGTGAGGGTGTGTGTGTGAGTGAGTGATGGTGTATGTGAGAGAGTGAGGGTGTGTGTGTGTGAGTGAGGGTGTGTGTGAGAGTGAGGGTGTGTGTGTGTGAGTGAGGGTGTGTGAGAGTGAGGGTGTGTGTGTGTGGGTGTGAGTGGGTGTGTGTGTGTATATGTGTGTCCGTGTGGGTGTGTGAGTATGTGAGTGTGTGTGTGTGTGTGAGTTTGGGTGTGGTGTGGGTGTGTGCGTGTGAGATTGTGAGTGTGTGTGTGTGCGTGTGTGGTGTGTGTGCGTGTGTGGTGTGTGTGTGCGTGAGGGTGTATGTGGGTGAGGGTGTATATGTGTGTGAGTGTGTGTGTGAGTTTGGGTGTGGTGTGGGTGTGTGCGTGTGAGATTATGTGAGTGTGTGGTGTGTGAGGGTGTGTGTGCATGAGGGTGTATATGGGTGTGAGTGTGTGTGTGAGTATGGGTGTGGTGTGTGTGTGGGTGAAGGTGTGTGTGGGTGAGGGTGTTTGTGAGGGTGGGTGTGGGTGAGGGTGTGTTGTGTGGGTGTTGTGTGGGTGAGGGTGTGTGTGGGTGAGGGTGTATATGGGTGTGAGTGTGTGTGGGTGTGGGTGAGGGTTTGTGTGGGTGTGGTGTGTGTGAGGGGGTGTGTGTGTGAGGGGGTGTGTGTGGGTGAGGGTGTATGTGGGTGTGAGTGTGTGTGTGTGAGTGTGGGTGAGAGTGTGTGGGTGTGGTGTATGTGTGAGTGAGGGTGTGTGTGTGAGGGTGTGTGTGGGTGAGGGTGTATATGGCTGTGAGTGTGTGTGTGTGAGTGTGGGTGAGGGTGTGTGGGTGAGGGTGTGTGTGGGTGGGTGTGGTGTGTGGGTGGGTGTTGTGTGTGTGTGTGTGTGTGAAGGTGTGACTGTGTGGGTGAGGGTGTGGTGTATGTGTGTGTGTCAGTGTGTGTGTGTGTGGAGTGTATGTGTGTGAGTGGGGGTGGAGGTGTGGGTGTGGGTGGGGGTGTGTGGTGTGTGTGAGTGTGTGTGTGTGTGTGTGTGTGTGTGTGTGTGAGTGTGTGAGTGTGTGTGGGAGTGTGGGAGTGTGGGAGTGTGGGAGTGTGGGTGTGGGTGGGGGTGTGAGTGTATGTGTGAGTGAGTGTGAATGTGAGAGTATGTGTGTGTGTGTGAGTGAGTGTGACTGTGTGTGTGCGTGTGTGTGTGTGGTGTGTGTGTGGGTGAGGGTGTGTGTGTGAGCGTGAGAGTGTGTGTGGGTGTGGGTGAGGGTGTGTGTGAGTGTGGGTGTGTGCGAGTGTGGATGTGAGAGTGTGTATGTGGGTGTGTGTGTGGGTGAGGGTGTGTGTGTGTGGGTGGGGGTGTGTGTGTGTGGGAGTGTGTGTGGGTATGGTGAGTGTGTGTGTGTGTGGATGTGTGTGTGAGTGTGTGAGAGAGTGTGTGGGGAGAGTGAGTGTGAGTGAGTGTATGAGTGTGTGAGTGTGAGTGTGTGTGGATGTGTGAGAGTGTGTGAGTGCATGTGTGAGAGTGTGTGTGTGAGTGTGTGTGTGTGGAGTGTATGAGTGTGTGTGTGTGTGGATGTGTAAGTGTGAGGTGTGTGTGAGTCGTGTGTGAGTGTGTGTGGGCGGAGTGTGTGTGTGGGCGGAGTGTGTGTGTGTGGGTGAGGGTTTGTGTGGGTGAGGTTGTATATGGGTGAGGGGTGTGTGTGGGTGGAGTGTGTGTCTGGGTGAGGGTGTGTGTGGGTGTGGTGTGTGTGTGGGTGAGGATGTGTGTGGGTGTGGTGTGTGTGAGTGAGGGTGTGTGTGTGGTGTGTGTGGGTGTGGTGTGTGTGAGTGAGGGTGTGTGTGTGGTGTGTGTGGGTGTGGTGTGTGTGAGTGAGGGTGTGTGGGTGTGTGTGAGGGTGTGTGGGTGTGGTGTGTGTGTGTGAGAGTGTGTGGGTATGGCGTGTGTGTGTGTGGGTGTGGTGTGTGTGAAGGTGTGTGGGTGTGGGTGAGGGTGTGGTGTATGTGTGTGTGAGGGTGTGTGGGTGTGGTGTGTGTGTGTGTGGGTGTGGTGTGTGTGAAGGTGTGTGGGTGTGGGTGTGGGTGTGGTGTATGTGTGTGTGAGGGTGTGTGGGTGTGGTGTGTGTGAGTGAGGGTGTGTGTGTGGTGTGTGTGGGTGTGGTGTGTGTGAGTGAGGGTGTGTGGGTGTGTGTGAGGGTGTGTGGGTGTGGTGTGTGTGTGTGAGAGTGTGTGGGTATGGCGTGTGTGTGTGTGGGTGTGGTGTGTGTGAAGGTGTGTGGGTGTGGGTGTGGTGTATGTGTGTGTGAGGGTGTGTGGGTGTGGTGTGTGTGTGTGGGTATGGCGTGTGTGTGTGTGTGTGAGGGTGTGTGGGTGTGGTGTGTGTGTGTGAGAGTGTGTGGGTATGGCGCGTGTGTGTGTGTGTGGGTATGGCGTGTGTGTGGGTGTGGTGTGTGGGTGAGGGTGTGAGTGTGTGGAGTGTGAGTGTGTGGAGTGAGAGTGTGTGGAGTGAGAGTGTGTGGAGTGAGAGTGTGTGGAGTGAGAGTGTGTGGAGTGTGAGTGTGTGTGAGTGAGGGTGTGTGTGGGGGTGAGGGAGTGTGTGGAATGGGAGTGTGTGGAGTGTGAGTGTGTGTGTGAGTGTATGTGTGAGTGAGTGTGAATGTGCGTGTGTGAGTGTGTGTGTGAGTGAGTGTGAGTGTGACAGTGTGTATGTGGGTGTGTGTATGTGAGTGTGGGTGAGGGTGTGTGTGGTGTGTGGTGTGTGTGTGAGGGTGTGTATGTGGGTATGGTGAGTGTGTGTGTGTGTGAGAGTGTGTGTGTGAGTGTGAGTTAGTGTGGGAGCGTGTGAGTGTGTGTGTGATGGAGTGTATGAGTGTGTGAATGGAGTGTGTGAGTGTGTGCGTGTGTGGGTGTGGTGTGTGTGTGTCGGTGAAGGTGTGTGTGGGTGAGGGTGTTTGTGAGGGTGGGTGTGGGTGAGGGTGTGTTGTGTGGGTGTGGTGTGTGGGTGAGGGTGTATATGGGTGTGAGTGTGTGTGTGGGTGTGGTATATGTGTGGGTGTGGTGTGTGTGTGGGTGAGGGTTTGTGGGTGTGGTGTGTGTGTGAGGGTGTATATGGGTGAGGGTGTATATGGGTGTGAGTGTGTGTGTGGGTGTGGTGTATGTGTGGGTGTGGTGTGTGTGTGTGGGTGAGTGTTTGTGTGGGTGTGGTGTGTGTGAGGGTGTGTGTGTGGGTGAGGGTGTGTGTGGGTGAGGGTGTATATGGGTGTGAGTGTGTGTGTGGTGTATGTGTGTGTGTGGTGTGTGTGTGGGTGAGGGTTTGTGTGGGTGTGGTGTGTGTGAGGGTATGTGTGTGGGTGAGGGTGTGTGTGGGTGAGGGTGTATATGGGTGTGAGTGTGTGTGTGTGAGTGTGGGTGAGAGTGTGTGGGTGTGGTGTATGTGTGAGTGAGGGTGTGTGTGTGAGGGTGTGTGTGGGTGAGGGTGTATATGGCTGTGAGTGTGTGTGTGAGTGTGGGTGAAGGTGTGTGGGTGGGTTTGGTGTGTTGGTGGGGTGAGTGTGTGGGTGAGGGTGTGGTGTATGTGTGTGTGTGAGTGTGTGTGTGGAGTGTATGTGTGTGTGTGTGAGTGTGAGTGGGGGTGGGGGTGTGGGTATGGGTGGGGGTGTGTGTGAGTGTGTGAGTGTGTGAGGGAGTGTGGGAGTGTGGGTGGGGGTGTGAGTGTGAGTGTATGTGTGAGTGAGTGTGAATGTGAGAGTATGTGTGTGTGTGAGTGAGTGTGAGTGTGTGTGTGCGTGGTGTGTGTGTGGGTGAGGGTGTGTGTGTGAGCGTGAGAGTGTGTGTGGGTGTGGGTGAGGGTGTGTGTGAGTGTAGGTGTGTGCGAGTGTGGATGTGAGGGTGTGTATGTGGGTGTGTGGGTGGGTGAGGGTGTGTGTGTGTGGGTGGGGGTGTGTGTGTGTGGGAGTGTGTGTGGATGTGTGTGAGTGTGTGTGAGAGTGTGGGGGAGTGTGAGTGTGAGTGAGTGTATGAGTGTGTGAATGTGAGTTAGTGTGTGTGAATGTGTGAGAGTGTGTGAGTGCGTGTGTGTTTGTGAGTGCGTGTGGAGTGTGTGTGTGTGTGTGGATGTGTGAGTGTGAGTGTGTGTGGGTGGAGTGTGAGTGTGGGTGGAGTGTGAGAGTGTGTGAGTGCGTGTGTGTTTGAGAGTGTGTGTGAGTGTGTGTGAGTGTGTGTGGAGTGTATGAGTGTGTGTGTGTGAGTGTGTGTGGAGTGTATGAGTGTGTGTGTGTGGAGTGTGTGTGTGTGGATGTGTAAGTGTGAGTGTGTGTGTGTGTGAGAGTGTGTGAGTGTGAGTTAGTGTGCGTGGATGTGTGAGAGGGTGTGAGTGCATGTGTGTTTGAGAGTGTGTGTGTGAGTGTGTGTGGAGTGTATGAGTGTGTGTGTGTGTGAGTGTGTGGAGTGTATGAGTGTGTGTGTGTGGAGTGTGTGTGTGTGTGTGGATGTGTAAGTGTGAGTGCGTGTGTGAGTGTGTGTGAGTGTGTGAGTGTGAGTTAGTGTGTGTGGATGTGTGAGAGTGTGTGAGTGCATGTGTGTTTGAGAGTGTGTGTGTGAGTGTGTGTGGAGTGTATGAGTGTGTGTGTGTGGAGTGTGTGTGTGTGTGTGGATGTGTAAGTGTGAGTGCGTGTGTGAGTGAGTGTGAGTGTGTGTGTGCGTGTGTGTGTGGTGTGTGTGTGGGTGAGGATGTGTGTGAGCGTGAGAGTGTGTGTGGGTGTGGGTGAGGGTGTATGTGTGAGCGTGAGAGTGTGTGTGGGTGTGGGTGAGGGTGTGTGTGAGTGTGGGTGTGTGCGAGTGTGGATGTGAGGGTGTGTATGTGGGTGTGTGGGTGGGTGAGGGTGTGTGTGTGTGGGTGGTGGTGTGTGTGTGGGAGTGTGTGTGGATGTGTGTGAGTGTGTGAGTGAGTGTATGAGTGTGAGTTAGTGTGTGTGGATGTGTGAGAGTGTGTGAGTGCATGTGTGTTTGAGAGTGTGTGTGTGAGTGAGGGTGTGTGGGTATGTGTGAGAGTGTGTGGGTATGGCGTGTGTGAAGGTGTGTGTGTGTGGGTGTGGTGTGTGTGAAGGTGTGTGGGTGTGGGTGAGGGTGTGGTGTATGTGTGTGTGAGGGTGTGTAGGTGTGGTGTGTGTGTGTGTGTGGGTATGGTGTGTGTGTGTGTGGGTGTGGTGTGTGGGTGAGGGTGTGTGTGTGTGGAGTGTGTGGAGTGTGAGTGTGTGGAGTGTGAGTGTGTGGAGTGTGAGTGTGTGTGAGTGAGTGTGAATGTGTGTGTGTGAGTGTGTGTGTGTGGAGTGTGTGTGAGTGTGACAGTGTGTATGTGTGTGTGTCAGTGTGTGTGTGTGTGGAGTGTATGTGTGTGAGTGGGGGTGGAGGTGTGGGTGTGGGTGGGGGTGTGTGGTGTGTGTGAGTGTGTGTGTGTGTGTGTGAGTGTGTGTGGGAGTGTGGGAGTGTGGGTGTGGGTGGGGGTGTGAGTGTATGTGTGAGTGAGTGTGAATGTGAGAGTATGTGTGTGTGTGAGAGTGAGTGTGACTGTGTGTGTGCGTGTGTGTGTGTGGTGTGTGTGTGGGTGAGGGTGTGTGTGTGAGCGTGAGAGTGTGTGTGGGTGTGGGTGAGGGTGTGTGTGTGTGGGTGTGTGCGAGTGTGGATGTGAGAGTGTGTATGTGGGTGTGTGTGTGGGTGAGGGTGTGTGTGTGTGGGTGAGGGTGTGTGTGTGTGGGTGGGGGTGTGTGTGTGTGGGAGTGTGTGTGGGTATGGTGAGTGTGTGTGTGTGTGGATGTGTGTGTGAGTGTGTGAGAGAGTGTGTGGGGAGTGTGAGTGTGAGTGAGTGTATGAGTGTGAGTGTGAGTGTGTGTGTGAGTGTGTGTGTGTGGAGTGTATGAGTGTGTGTGTGTGGAGTGTGTGTGTGTGTGGATGTGTAAGTGTGAGTCGTGTGTGAGTGTGTGTGAGTCGTGTGTGAGTGTGTGTGGGCGGAGTGTGTGTGTGGGCGGAGTGTGTGTGTGTGGGTGAGGGTTTGTGTGGGTGAGGTTGTATATGGGTGAGGGGTGTGTGTGGGTGGAGTGTGTGTCTGGGTGAGGGTGTGTGTGGGTATGGTGTGTGTGTGGGTGAGGATGTGTGTGGGTGTGGTGTGTGTGAGTGAGGGTGTGTGTGTGGTGTGTGTGGGTGTGGTGTGTGTGAGTGAGGGTGTGTGTGTGGTGTGTGTGGGTGTGTGTGTGTGGTGTGTGTGGGTGTGGTGTGTGTGAGTGAGGGTGTGTGGGTGTGTGTGAGGGTGTGTGGGTGTCGTGTGTGTGTGTGAGAGTGTGTGGGTATGGCGTGTGTGTGTGTGGGTGTGGTGTGTGTGAAGGTGTGTGGGTGTGGGTGAGGGTGCGGTGTATGTGTGTGTGAGGGTGTGTGGATGTGGTGTGTGTGTGTGGGTATGGCGTGTGTGTGTGTGTGAGGGTGTGTGGGTGTGGTGTGTGTGTGTGAGAGTGTGTGGGTATGGCGCGTGTGTGTGTGTGTGGGTATGGCGTGTGTGTGGGTGTGGTGTGTGGGTGAGGGTGTGAGTGTGTGGAGTGTGAGTGTGTGTGTGAGTGTATGTGTGAGTGAGTGTGAATGTGCGTGTGTGAGTGTGTGTGTGAGTGAGTGTGAGTGTGTGTGGAGTGTGTGTGAGTGTGACAGTGTGTATGTGGGTGTGTGTATGTGAGTGTGGGTGAGGGTGTGTGTGGGTGTGGTGTGTGTGTGTCGGTGAAGGTGTGTGTGGGTGAGGGTGTTTGTGAGGGTGGGTGTGGGTGAGGGTGTGTTGTGTGGGTGTGGTGTGTGGGTGAGGGTGTATATGGGTGTGAGTGTGTGTGTGGGTGTGGTATATGTGTGGGTGTGGTGTGTGTGTGGGTGAGGGTTTGTGGGTGTGGTGTGTGTGTGAGGGTGTATATGGGTGAGGGTGTATATGGGTGTGAGTGTGTGTGTGGGTGTGGTGTATGTGTGGGTGTGGTGTGTGTGTGTGGGTGAGGGTTTGTGTGGGTGTGGTGTGTGTGAGGGTGTGTGTGTGTGTGAGGGTGTGTGTGTGGGTGAGGGTGTGTATGGGTGTGTGTGTGTGTGTGGTGTATGTGTGTGTGTGGTGTGTGTGTGGGTGAGGGTTTGTGTGGATGTGGTGTGTGTGAGGGTATGTGTGTGGGTGAGGGTGTGTGTGGGTGAGGGTGTATATGGGTGTGTGTGTGTGTGTGTGTGAGTGTGGGTGAGAGTGTGTGGGTGTGGTGTATGTGTGAGTGAGGGTGTGTGTGTGAGGGTGTGTGTGGGTGAGGGTGTATATGGCTGTGAGTGTGTGTGTGAGTGTGGGTGAAGGTGTGTGGGTGAGGGTGTGTGTGGGTGGGTTTGGTGTGTTGGTGGGGTGAGTGTGTGGGTGAGGGTGTGGTGTATGTGTGTGTGTGTGAGTGTGTGTGTGTGGAGTGTATGTGTGTGTGTGTGTGAGTGGGGGTGGGGGTGTGGGTATGGGTGGGGGTGTGTGGTGTGTGTGAGTGTGGGTGTGTGTGAGTGTGTGAGTGTGTGAGGGAGTGTGGGAGTGTGGGTGGGGGTGTGAGTGTGAGTGTATGTGTGAGTGAGTGTGAATGTGAGAGTATGTGTGTGTGTGAGTGAGTGTGAGTGTGTGTGTGCGTGTGTGTGTGTGGTGTGTGTGTGGGTGAGGGTGTGTGTGTGAGCGTGAGAGTGTGTGTGGGTGAGGGTGTGTGTGAGTGTGGGTGTGTGCGAGTGTGGATGTGAGGGTGTGTATGTGGGTGTGTGGGTGGGTGAGGGTGTGTGTGTGTGGGTGGGGGTGTGTGTGTGTGGGAGTGTGTGTGGATGTGTGTGAGTGTGTGTGAGAGTGTGAGTGTGAGTGAGTGTATGAGTGTGTGAGTGTGAGTTAGTGTGTGTGGATGTGTGAGAGTGTGTGAGTGCGTGTGTGTTTGTGAGTGCGTGTGGAGTGTGTGTGTGTGTGTGTGGAGTGTGTGTGTGGATGTGTGAGTGCGAGTGTGTGTGTGTGAGTGTGTGTGTGTATGTGTAAGTGTGAGTGCGTGTGTGAGTGTGTGTGAGTGTGTGTGAGTGTGTGAGTGTGTGGGTGTGTGGGC
Organism: Chiloscyllium plagiosum; assembly: GCF_037043375.1. Taxonomy (NCBI): domain Eukaryota; kingdom Metazoa; phylum Chordata; class Chondrichthyes; order Orectolobiformes; family Hemiscylliidae; genus Chiloscyllium; species Chiloscyllium plagiosum. The sequence continues at coordinate 73,142,467 of NW_028270165.1, forward strand.
GGAGTGTGTGTGGGTGAGGGTTTGTGTGGGTGAGGTTGTATATGGGTGAGGGGTGTGTGTGGGTGAGGATGTGTGTGTGGGTGAGGATGTGTGTGGGTGTGGTGTGTGTGAGTGAGGGTGTGTGTGTGGTGTGTGAGAGTGTGGTGTGTGTGAGTGAGGGTGTGTGGGTATGTGTGAGAGTGTGTGGGTATGGCGTGTGTGTGTGTGGGTGTGGTGTGTGTGAAGGTGTGTGGGTGTGGGTGAGGGTGTGGTGTATGTGTGTGTGAGGGTGTGTGGGTGTGGTGTGTGTGTGTGGGTATGGCGTGTGTGTGTGTGAGGGTGTGTGGGTGTGGTGTGTGTGTGTGGGTATGGCGTGTGTGTGTGTGAGGGTGTGTGGGTGTGGTGTGTGTGTGGGGGTGTGGTGTGTGTGAAGGTGTGTGGGTGTGGGTGAGGGTGTGGTGTGTGTGTGTGTGTGTGGGTGTGGTGTGTGGGTGAGGGTGTGTGTGTGGAGTGTGTGGAGTGTGAGTGTGTGGAGTGTGAGTGTGTGTGAGTGAGTGTGTGTGAGTGAGTGTGAATGTGTGTGTGAGTGTGTGTGTGTGGAGTGTGTGTGAGTGTGACAGTGTGTATGTGGGTGTGTGTGTGTGAGTGAGTGTGTGTGTGCGCGTGTGGAGTGTGAGAGTGTGGTGTGTGTGTGGGTGAGGGTGTTTGTGTGGGTGAGGGTGTGTGTGTGAGTGTGAGAGTGTGTGTGAGTGTGGGTGTGGGTGAGGGTGTGGTGGTGTGTGAGTGTGGGTGTAGGTGAGGGTGTGGTGGTGTGTGTGTGAGGGTGTGTATGTTGGTGTGCGTGTGTGGGTGAGGGTGTGTGTGTGGGGGTATGTGTGTGTGTGGGAGAGTGTGTGGGTATGGTGAGTGCGTGTGTGTGTGAGTGTGTGTGGAGTGTGAGTGAGTGTATGAGTGTGTGAGTGTGAGTTAGTGTGTGTGGATGTGTGAGAGTGTGTGAGTGCGTGTGTGTTTGTGAGTGCGTGTGGAGTGTGTGAGTGTGTGTGTGGAGTGTGTGTGTGTGTGTGGATGTGTGAGTGCGAGTGTGTGTGGGTGGAGTGTGAGTGTGGGTGGAGTGTGAGAGTGTGTGAGTGCGTGTGTGTTTGTGAGTGCATGTGGAGTGTGTGAGTGTGTGTGTGAGTGCGTGTGTGTGTGAGAGTGTGGGTGGAGTGTGTGTGTGGGTGGAGTGTGTGTGTGGGTGGAGTGTGTGTCTGGGTGAGGGTGTGTGTGGGTGTGGTGTGTGTGTGGGTGAGGATGTGTGTGGGTGTGGTGTGTGTGGGTGTGGTGTGTGTGAGTGAGGGTGTGTGTGTGGTGTGTGAGTGAGGGTGTGTGTGTGGTGTGTGTGTGAGTGAGGGTGTGTGGGTGTGGTCTGTGGGTGAGGGTGTGTGTGAGGGTGTGTGGGTGTGGTGTGTGTGTGAGAGTGTGTGGGTATGGTGTGTGTGTGTGGGTGTGGTGTGTGAGAAGGTGTGTGGGTGTGGGTGAGGGTGTGGTGTATGTGTGTGTGAGGGCGTGTGGGTGAGGGTATGGAGTGTGTGTGTGTGTGTGGGTGTGGGTGTGGTGTGTGGGTGAGGGTGTGTGTGAGGATGTGTGTGTGTGTGTGTGAGTGTGTGTGTGAGAGTATGTGTGTGTGTGGGTGTGGGTGAGGGTGTGTGTGGTGTGTGTGTGAGGGTGTGTATGTGGGTGTGTGTGTGTGGGTGAGGGTGTGGGTATGGTGAGTGTGTGTGTGTGGGTGTGAGTGTGGTGTGTGTGTGTGGGTGAGTGTGCGGGTATGGTGAGTGTGTGTGGGTGTGTGTGTGGATGTGTGAGTGTGAGTGAGTGTATGAGTGTGAGTGTGAGTTAGTGTGTGTGGATGTGTGAGAGTGTGTGATTGTGTGTGTGTTTGAGAGTGTGTGTGAGTGTGAGTGAGTGTGGAGTGTATGAGTGTGTGTGTGTGGGTGTGAGTGGAGTGTGTGAGTGTGTGTGTGGGTGTGAGTGGAGTGTGTGAGTGTATGTGTGTGGAGTGTGTGAGTGTGTGTGTGTGGAGTGTGAGAGTGTGGGTGGAGTGTGTGTGTGTGTGAGAGTGTGTGTGTGAGTGTGAGTTAGTGTGGGAGTGTGTGAGTGTGTGTAAGTGGAATGTATGAGTGTGTGAATGGAGTGTGTGAGTGTGCGTGAGTGTGTGCATGTGTGTGTGTATGTGAGTGTGAGTGTGTGTGGAGTGTGTGTGTGTGTTTGGGAGTGTGTGTGTGTGAAAGTGTGAGTGAGTGTGTGTGTGAGTGTGTGTGTGAGTGAGTGAGTGTGTGAGTGAGTGTGTGAGTGTGTATGTGAGTGTGTATGTGAGTGTGTATGTGAGTGAGTGTGAGTGTGTGTGAGTGTGTGTGAGTGTGATTGTGTGTGAGTGTGTGTGAGCGAGTTTGAGTGTGTGTGTGATTGTGTGTGGAGTGTGAGAGTGTGTGGGTGAGGGTGTGTGTGAGTGTGTGAGAGTGTGTGTGAGTGTGGGTGTGGGTGGTTTGTGTGTGAGGGTGTGTATGTGGGTGTGTGTGTGTGGGTGAGGGTGTGTGTGTGTGGATGAGGGTGTGTGTGTGTGTGGGTATGGTGAGTGTTTGTGTGTGTGGTGTGTGTGTGGGTGTGGTGTGTGTGGGTGTAGTGTCTGTGTGGTGAGAGTGTGAGGGTGTGTGTGTGAGTGTGATTGTGTGAGAGTATGAGTGGAGTGTGTGAGTGTGAGTGGAGTGTGTGAGTGCGTGTGTGTTTGAGTGAGTGCATGAGTGTGTGAGTGTGAGTTAGTGTGTGTGGATGTGTGAGTGCGTGTGTGTGAGAGTGTGAGTGGAGTGTGTGAGTGGAGTGTGTGAGTGCGTGTGTGTTTGAGTGAGTGCATGAGTGTGTGAGTGTGAGTTAGTGTGTGTGGATGTGTGTGTGCGTGAGTGGAATGTGTGAGTTCGTGTGTTTGAGTGTGTGTGTGAGTGTGCACATGCATGAGTGTGTGTGTGTGCGAGTGTGTGAGTGTGTGTGTGGATGTGTGAGTGCGCGTGTGTGTGAGAGTTAGTGTGGGAGTGTGTGAGTGTGAGATAGTGTGGGTGTGTGTGAGAGTGTGTGAGTGTGTGTGTGTGTGTGAGTGAGTGTCTGAGTGTGTGTGAGTGTGTGTGTGTGTGTGTGAGAGTGAGTGTGGGTGTGTGTGAGAGAGTGTGTGAGTGTGTGTGTGTGTGAGTGAGTGTCTGAGTGTGTGTGAGTGTGTGTGTGTGTGTGTGAGAGTGAGTGTGGGTGTGTGTGTGAGTGAGTGTGTGAGTGTGTGTGTGTGTGTGAGTGAGTGTCTGAGTGTGTGTGAGTGTGTGTGAGAGTGAGTGTGGGTGTGTGTGTGAGTGAGTGTGTGAGTGTGTGTGTGTGTGTGAGAGTGAGTGTGGGTGTGTGTGAGAGAGTGTGTGAGTGTGTGTGTGTGTGTGAGTGAGTGTCTGAGTGTGTGTGAGTGTGTGTGTGTGAGAGTGAGTGTGGGTGTGTGTGTGGGTGTGTGTGTGAGTGAGTGTGTGAGTGTGTGTGTGTGTGAGAGTGAGTGTGGGTGTGTGTGAGAGAGTGTGTGAGTGTGTGTGTGTGTGTGAGAGAGTGTGTGTGAGTGTGTGTGTGTGAGAGTGAGTGTGGGTGTGTGTGTGGGTGTGTGTGTGAGTGAGTGTGTGAGTGTGTGAGTGTGTGTGAGTGTGAGTGTGTGGCCCTTCCCCAGCTTTAAGCCCAGCCCCCCCCCGTGTCCCCTCCCTCAGTCTCTGACAGTTTGGGAGGATGGGGGGGGAGAGAGAGAAATACCCCCTGCCTCCCTCCCGCTCTCTCTCCCACCATCACCACCCTCCAGGCAGCTCCAAACCCCCCCCCCCGGGGGCAATGTCATTCTAACCCCCTGCCAACCCCCGACCTTTTCAGAGCGTCGGTGGGTGGGGGCTGAACCAGAACCGTCCGCTGCAATACCTGCTTCAGCCTTGTATGACAAAGTCTTCGGTGGCTATGCCAATGCAGAGAGGTGGCCCAGTCCTGATCGGAGGAGGTGGTGTAGGAGCATGCGGTGTTGGGTGGGGTGGGGGGGGGGTGATGTGAGTTGTTGTTCACACGCATGTTTGCTGTCTATCGCTCCCCCTCTCTCTCTGTCCTCCCTCTCTCTCTCTCTCCCCCTCTCTCTCTCCCCCCTCTCTCCTCCCCCTCTCTCTCTCTTCCCCCTCTCTCCCCCCGCACCTCCCCCGTCTCCCTCTCTCTCTCCCCACTCTGTCCCATCTCTCTCTCCCCTCGCTCTCTCTCACCCTCCCCTCTCTCCCCCTCTCTCTCCCCCCCCGCACCTCACTCCCCTCCCTCTCTCTCTCCCCACTCTGTCACCTCTCTCTCTCTCACCTCGCTGTCTCTCTCACCCTCCCCTCTCTGTCTCCCCTCCCCCTCCCCCCTCTCTCTCCCCCCCCACACCTCTCCTGTATCCCTCTCTCTCCCCACTCTGTCCCCTCTCTCCCCCCTCACGCTCTCTCTCTCCCTCTCTCTCTCCCCCTCTCTGTCTCCCCTCCCCCCCCTCTCTCCCCTGTCTCCCTCTCTCTCCCCACTCTGTCCCCTCTCTCTCTCCCCTCGCTGTCTCCCTCTCCCCCTCTCTGCCTCCCCCCTCCCCCACCCCTCCCCACTCTGTCCCCTCTCTCTCTCCCCTCGCTGTCTCCCTCTCCCCCTCTCTGCCTCCCCCCCTCTCCCCCCCTCCCCACTCTGTCCCCTCTCTCTCTCCCCTCACTGTCTCCCTCTCCCCCCCCTCCCCACTCTGTCCCCTCTCACTCTCCTCTCGCTGTCTCCCTCTCCCCCTCTCTGCCTCCCCCCTCTCCCCTTCCCCCTCTCCCCACTCTGTCTCCTCTCTCTCTCCCCTCGCTGTCTCCCTCTCCCCCTCTCCCCCCCCCACCCTGTCCCGTCTCTCTCCCCTCGCTGTCTCCCTCTCCCCCTCTCCCCCCCCTCCCCACTCTGTCCCCTCTCTCTCTCCCCTCGATGTCTCCCTCTCCCCCTCTCTGCCGCCCCCCCTCTCCCCACTCTGTCCCCTCTCTCTCTCCCCTCGCTGTCTCCCTCTTCCCCCTCTCTGCCTCCCCCCCTCTCCCCCCCCTCTCCCCACTCTGTCCCCTCTCTCTCTCCCCTCGCTCTCTCCCTCCCCCCCTCTCTGCCTCCCCACCTCTCTCCCCCCCCACCCTCTCCCCACTCTGTCCCCTCTCCCCCCCCCCCACTCTGTCCCCTCTCTCTCTCCCCTCGCTGTCTCCCTCTCCCCCTCTCTGCCTCCCCCCCTCTCCCCCCCTCTCCCCCCCCCACTCTGTCCCCTCTCTCTCTCCCCTCGATGTCTCCCTCTCCCCCTCTCTGCCTCCCCCCCTCTGCCCCCCACCCTCTCCCCACTCTGTCCCCTCTCCCCCCCCCCTCCCCACTCTGTCCCCGCTCTCCCTCCCGGCCCCCTGCTGCAGGAGTATGACGTGGAGACCCCGTATGGGATCCTGCATGTGACCATCCATGGATCGCCCAGGGGAAACCGCCCCGCCATCCTGACCTACCATGATGTCGGACTCAACCGTATGTAACTCCTTCCCCTCACCCCATTCCAACCCCCCCCCCCCCCCCCGCAATCTCCACCCACTCCTCCTTCACTAAGGTACCGACTAACCGTGGACAGGGGGATTTCCCGACAGTGTGGAAACAGGCCCTTCGGCCCAGCAGGTTCACACCCACCCTCCGAAGGGTAACCCACCCAAACCCATTCCCCTACATTTACCCCGGACTAATCCCACCCGAACCTGCACATCCCTGGGCACTATGGGTAATTTAGCACGGCCAATCCCCCCTAACCTGCACATCCCTGGGCACTATGGGTAATTTAGCACGGCCAATCCCTGGGCACTATGGGTAATTTAGCACGGCCAATCACCCGAACCTGCACATCCCTGGGCACTATGGGTAATTTAGCATGGCCAATCCACCCGAACCTGCACATCCCTGGGCACTGTGGGTAATTTAGCACGGCTCTTTGGGGATGGAGACGTCGTCTCGCCCGCCCTTTGACCCTTCCTCCCTCACTTCCCCTCCCCTCCCCTCCCCCCACCTCGTCGGAGGGAGCGACGGTAGGGAGAGAAGTAGGGCCTAGCCATGAGTGGCGTGAATATCCGAGGGTTGGGACGGTGGTGGTGGTGGTGGCCGAGATGGGGGAAGGAGTTTGGGGGGTGGTGGTGGGGGGGGGGGGGGGGGGGGGAGGGGGGGGGAGGAGAGAGGGGGATGCATTGTTTGCTGCCGATGACACTTGCTTTTTCATCTCTCCCGGTCCCACCCCCCCCCCCCCCCCCCTGCCCTTACCCCTCCCCAGATAAGACCTGCTTCAACACCCTCTTCAAATTCGAGACATGATGGAGATCACCAAGAACTTCGTGGTGTGTCATATCGACGCTCCGGGTCAGCAGAAGGAGCTGCCCCATTCCCCACCGGGTAGGGTCCTGAGCCAGGGCCTGCCCGCAAATTCCGGGCAATATTCGGGCCCACGCGAGTGGGCAGCACCATCTCCTGTGAGAGATCAATCTGACCATCACCCCCTTGACGTTCAATGGCGTTACCATCACTGAATCCCCCCTCCCCCCCCACTATCAACATCCTGGGGTTACCATTGAGAGAGATCTAACCATCGCGCCCCTTGATGTTCAATGGCGTTACCGTCACTGAATCCCCCCTCCCCCCACTATCAACATCCTGGGTTTCCCATTGAGAGAGAATCTAACCATCGCCCCTTTGACGTTCAATGGCGTTAACCGTCACTGAATTCCCCCCCCCCCACTATCAACACCTGGGGTTACCATGAGAGAGAATCTGACCATCGCTCCGTTGATGTTCAATGGTGTTACCATCACTGAATCCCCCCTCCCCCCCACACTATCAACATCATGGGGGTTCCCATTGAGAGAGAATCTAACATCGCCCCCTTGACGTTCAATGTGTTACCGTCACTGAATCCCCCCTCCCCCCACACTATCAACATCATGGGGTTCCCGTTGAGAGAGAATCTGACCATCGCTCCGTTGATGTTCAATGGCGTTACCGTCACTGAATCCCCCTCCCCCACGATCAACATCCTGGGGTTGCCATTGAGAGAGAATCTACCTATCGCCTCCTTGATGTTCAATGGCGTTACCGTCACTGAATCCCTCTCCCCCACGATCAACATCCTGGGGTTGCCATTGAGAGAGAATCTAACTATCGCCTCCTTGACGTTCAATGGTGTTACCGTCACTGAATCCCCCTCCCCAACTATCAACATCATGGGGGTTCCCGTTGAGAGAGAATCTGACCATCGCTCCGTTGATGTTCAATGGCGTTACCGTCACTGAATCCCCCTCCCCAACTATCAATATCCTGGGGGTTCCCATTGACTAGAAACTGAACACGGCCCAACCTCATGTGAACCTGTCCCGGAATCTATCGGCCGTTCCTTCCTGGGGTCAGAATCCTGGGATTGCCCCCCTCTCTGAGGGACATCGTGGGTCTACCCCACAGCACGTGGCTACGATGGCAGCTCACCCCCCAGCCCCACCCACACCTTCTCAAGGGGGGGGGTAATTAGGGACAGGGATGATAAACACTGGGCCCACTCTGCGGCAACCACATCCCACCAATGAATGGGGGAAAACACGAGGATTCCTTCCGGTGAAGCCAATCATCTCTTACGTCTGTCTTTTTTTGATCTGTTCCTACACCTTCTCCCTGATCCATCGCCTCTGCGTGCCCTCCCTGTCTGTGAGCGCCTCGCCCTTAACCTGGTTCAGGCCTCCCTGGGCCTGCACCCGGGGGATATCTGGCTGATATGCCGACCAGGGCCTGTGCGCGGGGCTTGGCCTGGAGCAGAGGAAATCAGGGCAAATGCAAAACCTCAGTCCTTATCCAGCACCTGAGGAAATCCAGGTTAGTATTAGGCTCTGGGCCTACGCAGATCCAGGTAGGCCCAAGGATATTGGCTGAACCTGACTGGTCTGTCCTCATAGCATCCACACACAGTGCGGATAGAGGCCATTCGGCCGACCGAATTGACTCCAACTCTCTGAAGGGAATCCCACTCATCCCCTTAACCCTGCATTTCCCACGGCCAATCCACCCTAACCTGCACGTCCCTGGGCACTATGGGTAATTTAGCACGGCCAATCCACCCTAACCTGCACATCCCTGGGCACTATGGGTAATTTAGCATGGCCAATCCACCCTAACCTGCACATCCCTGGGCACTATGGGTAATTTAGCACGGCCAATCCACCCTAACCTGCACATCCCTGGGCACTATGGGTAATTTAGCATGGCCAACCCACCCTAACCTGCACATCCCTGGGCACTATGGGTAATTTAGCACGGCCAATACACCCTAACCTGCACATCCCTGGGCACTATGGGTAATTTAGCACGGCCAATCCACCCTAACCTGCACATCCCTGTGCACTATGGGTAATTTAGCACGGCCAATCCACCCTAACCTGCACGTCCCTGGGCACTATGGGTAATTTAGCACGGCCAATCCATCCTAACCTGGGCATCCCTGGGCACCATGGGTAATTTAGCACGGCCAATCCACCCTAACCTGCACAACCCTGGGCACTATGGGTAATTTAGCACGGCCAATCCACCCACAGTTCCTGGAGGAATCCCAAACAGATACTTGGGGGGGAAGGTGACGGACAATGTGCAAACTCAACACAGTCATCTGCGGCTGGAATGAAACCTGGGTCCCTGGTGCTGTGCGGCAGCGGTGCTAACCACTGAGCCACCATACTGCTATAGATATATAACAGATGGCAGGTCTTATCTGTCTGATAGTAACGGCAGACAGGATTTCCTTGCGTCCTGTCCCTATTGACCTCAAAAGTATCGAACCCCGTGCTGTCCCTGTCCCTGGGATGGGGGGACAGTGTAGAGGGAGCTTTACTCTGTATCTAAGCCCGTGCTCTCCCTGTCCCTGGGATGGGGGGGACAGTGTAGAGAGAGCTTTACTCTGTATCTAACCCCGTGCTGTCCCTGTCCCTGGGATGGGGGGGGACAGTGTAGAGGGAGCTTTACTCTGTATCTAACCCCATGCTGTCCCTGTCCCTGGGAGTGTTTGATGGGGGGGGGACAGTGTAGAGGGAGCTTTACTCTGTATCTAACCCCGTGCTGTCCCTGTCCCTGGGATGGGGGGGACAGTGTAGAGGGAGCTTTACTCTGTATCTAACCCCGTGCTGTTCCTGTCCCTGGGATGGGGGGACAGTGTAGAGGGAGCTTTACCCTGTATCTAACCCCATGCTGTCCCTGTCCCTGGGATGGGGGGGGACAGTGTAGAGGGAGCTTTACTCTGTATCTAACCCCGTGCTGTCCCTGTCCCTGGGATGGGGGGGGACAGTGTAGAGGGAGTTTTACTCTGTATCTAACCCCGTGCTGTCCCTGTCCCTGTCCCTGGGGAGTGTTTGATGGCGGGGGGGGGGGATTGTGAAATGCTCAGTTTGTGTTGGGTGCTGCTCTCACTGTTCTCTCCCTGTCCCCCCCCCAGGTACCAGTACCCATCGATGGAGCAGTTGTGTGAAATGCTGCCTTGCGTTATTCAGTACTTTAAGTGAGTCGTTGCGCGGGCCTGTTGTATTATCGCTCAGATCTCTGAACGCCAAACGCTGCAAGAAACACTCATGACAACACGTTAGGCTCTAGTTTCATCTCACACTGTTCAGCTAGTTAGACATGTTCACCAGTCACCTCAGACAGCGCCCACTCCCTCAGCACTGACCCTCTCACAGCACCTGCTCCCTCAGCGCTGACCCTCTCACAGCACCCGCTCCCTCAGCGCTGACCCTCCCACAGCACCCGCTCGCTCAGCGCTGACCATCCCTCAGCACTGACCCTCTCACAGCACACACTCCCTCAGCGCTGACCCTCCCACAGCGCCCACTCCCTCAGCGCCCTCTCCCTCAGCACTGACCCTCTCACAGCGCCCGCTCCCTCAGCGCTGACCCTCCCACAGTGCCCACTCCCTCAGCGCCCTCCCCCTCAGCGCTGACCATCCCACAGCGCCCACTCCCTCAGCGCTGACCCTCCCACAGCGCCCGCTCCCTCAGCGCTGACCCTCCCACAGTGCCCACTCCCTCAGCGCCCTCCCCCTCAGCGCTGACCATCCCACAGCGCCCACTCCCTCAGCGCTGACCCTCCCACAGCGCCCGCTCACTCAGCGCTGACCCTCCCACAGCACCCGCTCGCTCAGCGCTGACCATCCCTCAGCACTGACCCTCTCACACCGCCCGCTCCCTCAGCGCTGACCCTCCCACAGCCCTGACCCTCCCACAGTGGCCACTCCCTCAGAGCTAACCCGCCCACAGCGCCCACTCCCTCAGAGCTAACCCCCTCACAGTGCCCACTCCCTCAGCGCTAATCCTCCCAGAGCACCCACTCCCTCAGCGCTGACCCTCCCACAGCACCCACTCCCTCAGAGCAAACCCTCCCACAGCGCCCGCTCCATCAGCGCTGACCCCCCCACAGCACCCACTCCCTCAGCGCTGACCCTCCCACAGCGCCCACTCCCCAGCGCTGACCCTCCCACAGCACACACTCCCACAGCGCTGACCCTCCCACAGCACCCACTCCCTCAGCGCTGACCCTCCCACAGTGCCCACTCCCCAGCGCTGACCCTCCCACAGCACACACTCCCACAGCGCTGACCCTCCCACAGTACCCACTCCCTCAGCGCTGACCCTCACACAGTACCCACTCCTTCAGCGCTGACCCTCCCACAGAACCCACTCCCTCAGCGCTGACCCTCCCACAGCGCTGACCCTCCCACAGCGCCCACTCCCTCAGCACTGACCCTACCACAGTACCCACTCCCTCAGCGCTGACCCTCCCACAGTACCCACTCCCTCAGCGCTGACCGTCCCACAGCGCCCACTCCCTCAGCGCTGACCCTCCCACAGCACCCACTCCCCCAGCGCTGACCCTCCCACAGCGCTGACCCTCCCACAGCGCCCGCTCCCACAGCGCTGACCCTCCCACAGCGCCCGCTCCCTCAGCGCTGACCCTCCCACAGTACCCATTCCCTCAGCGCTGACCCTCCCACAGCACCCACTCCCACAGCGCTGACCCTCCCACAGTACCCATTCCCGCAGCGCTGACCCTCCCACAGCACCCACTCCCTCAGCACTGACCCTCCCACAGCACCCACTCCCTCAGTACTGACCCTCCCACATCACCTGCTCCCTCAGCGCTGACCCTCCAACTGCGCTGACCCTCCCACAGCACCCACTCCCTCAGCGCTGACCCTCCCACAGCGCCCACTCCCTCAGCGCTGACCCTCCCAAAGCGCCCACTCCCACAGCACTGACCCTCCCTCAGCACTGACCCTCCCACAGCACCCACTCCCTCAGCCCTGACCCTCCCACAGCGCCTACTCCCTCAGCGCTGACCCTCCCACAGCGCCCACTCCATCAGCGCTGACCCTCCCACAGCGCCAACTCCCTCAGCGCTGACCTCCCACAGCACCCACTCCCTCAGCGCTGACCCTCCCACAGCACCCGCTCCCTCAGCACTGACCCTCCGACAGTGCCCACTCCCTCAGCGCTGACCCTCCCACAGCGCCCACTCCCTCAGCACTGACCCTCCCACAGCACCCACTCCCTCAGCGCTGACCTTCCCACAGCGCCCACTCCCTCAGCGCTGACCCTCCCACAGTACCCATTCCCGCAGCGCTGACCCTCCCACAGTACCCATTCCCTCAGCGCTGACCCTCCCACAGCGCTTACCCTCCCACAGCGCCCGCTCCATCAGCGCTGACCCTCCCACAGCACCCACTCCCTCAGCGCTGACCCTCCCACAGCACCCACTCCCTCAGTACTGACCCTCCCACATCACCTGCTCCCTCAGCGCTGACCCTCCAACTGCGCTGACCCTCCCACAGCACCCACTCCCTCAGCGCTGACCCTCCCACAGCGCCCACTCCCTCAGCGCTGACCCTCCCAAAGCGCCCACTCCCACAGCACTGACCCTCCCTCAGCACTGACCCTCCCACAGCACCCACTCCCTCAGCCCTGACCCTCCCACAGCGCCTACTCCCTCAGCGCTGACCCTCCCACAGCGCCCACTCCATCAGCGCTGACCCTCCCACAGCGCCAACTCCCTCAGCGCTGACCCTCCCACAGCACCCACTCCCTCAGCGCTGACCCTCCCACAGCACCCGCTCCCTCAGCACTGACCCTCCGACAGTGCCCACTCCATCAGCGCTGACCCTCCCACAGCGCCCACTCCCTCAGCGCTGACCCTCCCACAGCACCCACTCCCTCAGCGCTGACCCTCCCACAGCGCCCACTCCCTCAGCGCTGACCCTCCCACAGCGCCCGCTCCCTCAGTGCTGACCCTCCCACAGCGCCCGCTCCCTCAGCGCTGACCCTCCCACAGCGCCCGCTCCCTCAGCACCGACTTCCCACAGCACCCACTCCCTCAGTGCTGACCCTCCCACAGCACCCACTCCCTCAGCGCTGACCCTCCCAAAGCGCTGACTCTCCCACAGCGCCCCCTCCCTCAGCGCTGACCCTCCCTCAGCGCTGACCCTCCCTCAGCGCTGACCCTCCCTCAGCACTGACCCTCCCACAGCGCTGACCCTCCCTCAGCACTGACCCTCCCAAAGCGCTGACTCCTCCACAGTGCCGACCCCCCCCACAGCGCCCGCTCCCTCAGCGCTGACCCTCCCACAGCGCCCACTCCCCCAGCGCTGACCCTCCCACTGCGCCCGCTCCCTCAGCGCTGACCCTCCCACAGCACCCACTCCCTCAGCGCTGACCCTCCCACAGCACCCACTCCCTCAGCACTGACCCTCCCACAGCACCCACTCCCTCAGTACTGACCCTCCCACATCACCTGCTCCCTCAGCGCTGACCCTCCAACTGCGCTGACCCTCCCACAGCACCCACTCCCTCAGCGCTGACCCTCCCACAGCGCCCACTCCCTCAGCGCTGACCCTCCCAAAGCGCCCACTCCCACAGCACTGACCCTCCCTCAGCACTGACCCTCCCACAGCACCCACTCCCTCAGCCCTGACCCTCACACAGCGCCTACTCCCTCAGCGCTGACCCTCCCACAGCGCCCACTCCATCAGCGCTGACCCTCCCACAGCGCCAACTCCCTCAGCGCTGACCTCCCACAGCACCCACTCCCTCAGCGCTGACCCTCCCACAGCACCCGCTCCCTCAGCACTGACCCTCCGACAGTGCCCACTCCCTCAGCGCTGACCCTCCCACAGCGCCCACTCCCTCAGCACTGACCCTCCCACAGCACCCACTCCCTCAGCGCTGACCTTCCCACAGCGCCCACTCCCTCAGCGCTGACCCTCCCACAGCGCCCGCTCCCTCAGTGCTGACCCTCCCACAGCGCCCGCTCCCTCAGCGCTGACCATCCCTCAGCACTGACCCTCTCACACCGCCCGCTCCCTCAGCGCTGACCCTCCCACAGCCCTGACCCTCCCACAGTGGCCACTCCCTCAGAGCTAACCCGCCCACAGCGCCCACTCCCTCAGAGCTAACCCCCTCACAGTGCCCACTCCCTCAGCGCTAATCCTCCCAGAGCACCCACTCCCTCAGCGCTGACCCTCCCACAGCACCCACTCCCTCAGAGCAAACCCTCCCACAGCGCCCGCTCCATCAGCGCTGACCCCCCCACAGCACCCACTCCCTCAGCGCTGACCCTCCCACAGCGCCCACTCCCCAGCGCTGACCCTCCCACAGCACACACTCCCACAGCGCTGACCCTCCCACAGCACCCACTCCCTCAGCGCTGACCCTCCCACAGTGCCCACTCCCCAGCGCTGACCCTCCCACAGCACACACTCCCACAGCGCTGACCCTCCCACAGTACCCACTCCCTCAGCGCTGACCCTCACACAGTACCCACTCCTTCAGCGCTGACCCTCCCACAGAACCCACTCCCTCAGCGCTGACCCTCCCACAGCGCTGACCCTCCCACAGCGCCCACTCCCTCAGCACTGACCCTCCCACAGTACCCACTCCCTCAGCGCTGACCCTCCCACAGTACCCACTCCCTCAGCGCTGACCGTCCCACAGCGCCCACTCCCTCAGCGCTGACCCTCCCACAGCACCCACTCCCCCAGCGCTGACCCTCCCACAGCGCTGACCCTCCCACAGCGCCCGCTCCCACAGCGCTGACCCTCCCACAGCGCCCGCTCCCTCAGCGCTGACCCTCCCACAGTACCCATTCCCTCAGCGCTGACCCTCCCACAGCACCCACTCCCACAGCGCTGACCCTCCCACAGTACCCATTCCCGCAGCGCTGACCCTCCCACAGTACCCATTCCCTCAGCGCTGACCCTCCCACAGCGCTTACCCTCCCACAGCGCCCGCTCCATCAGCGCTGACCCTCCCACAGCACCCACTCCCTCAGCGCTGACCCTCCCACAGCACCCACTCCCTCAGTACTGACCCTCCCACATCACCTGCTCCCTCAGCGCTGACCCTCCAACTGCGCTGACCCTCCCACAGCACCCACTCCCTCAGCGCTGACCCTCCCACAGCGCCCACTCCCTCAGCGCTGACCCTCCCAAAGCGCCCACTCCCACAGCACTGACCCTCCCTCAGCACTGACCCTCCCACAGCACCCACTCCCTCAGCCCTGACCCTCCCACAGCGCCTACTCCCTCAGCGCTGACCCTCCCACAGCGCCCACTCCATCAGCGCTGACCCTCCCACAGCGCCAACTCCCTCAGCGCTGACCCTCCCACAGCACCCACTCCCTCAGCGCTGACCCTCCCACAGCACCCGCTCCCTCAGCACTGACCCTCCGACAGTGCCCACTCCATCAGCGCTGACCCTCCCACAGCGCCCACTCCCTCAGCGCTGACCCTCCCACAGCACCCACTCCCTCAGCGCTGACCCTCCCACAGCGCCCACTCCCTCAGCGCTGACCCTCCCACAGCGCCCGCTCCCTCAGTGCTGACCCTCCCACAGCGCCCGCTCCCTCAGCGCTGACCCTCCCACAGCGCCCGCTCCCTCAGCACCGACTTCCCACAGCACCCACTCCCTCAGTGCTGACCCTCCCACAGCACCCACTCCCTCAGCGCTGACCCTCCCAAAGCGCTGACTCTCCCACAGCGCCCCCTCCCTCAGCGCTGACCCTCCCTCAGCGCTGACCCTCCCTCAGCGCTGACCCTCCCTCAGCACTGACCCTCCCTCAGCACTGACCCTCCCACAGCGCTGACCCTCCCTCAGCACTGACCCTCCCAAAGCGCTGACTCTCCCACAGTGCCGACCCCCCCCACAGCGCCCGCTCCCTCAGCGCTGACCCTCCCACAGCGCCCACTCCCCCAGCGCTGACCCTCCCACTGCGCCCGCTCCCTCAGCGCTGACCCTCCCACAGCACCCACTCCCTCAGCGCTGACCCTCCCACAGCACCCACTCCCTCAGCACTGACCCTCCCACAGCACCCACTCCCTCAGTACTGACCCTCCCACATCACCTGCTCCCTCAGCGCTGACCCTCCAACTGCGCTGACCCTCCCACAGCACCCACTCCCTCAGCGCTGACCCTCCCACAGCGCCCACTCCCTCAGCGCTGACCCTCCCAAAGCGCCCACTCCCACAGCACAGACCCTCCCTCAGCACTGACCCTCCCACAGCACCCACTCCCTCAGCCCTGACCCTCCCACAGCGCCTACTCCCTCAGCGCTGACCCTCCCACAGCGCCCACTCCATCAGCGCTGACCCTCCCACAGCGCCAACTCCCTCAGCGCTGACCTCCCACAGCACCCACTCCCTCAGCGCTGACCCTCCCACAGCACCCGCTCCCTCAGCACTGACCCTCCGACAGTGCCCACTCCCTCAGCGCTGACCCTCCCACAGCGCCCACTCCCTCAGCACTGACCCTCCCACAGCACCCACTCCCTCAGCGCTGACCTTCCCACAGCGCCCACTCCCTCAGCGCTGACCCTCCCACAGCGCCCGCTCCCTCAGTGCTGACCCTCCCACAGCGCCCGCTCCCTCAGCGCTGACCCTCCCACAGCGCCCGCTCCCTCAGCACCGACTTCCCACAGCACCCACTCCCTCAGTGCTGACCCTCCCACAGCACCCACTCCCTCAGCGCTGACCCTCCCAAAGCGCTGACTCTCCCACAGCGCCCGCTCCCTCAGCGCTGACCCTCCCTCAGCGCTGACCCTCCCTCAGCGCTGACCCTCCCTCAGCACTGACCCTCCCACAGCGCTGACCCTCCCTCAGCACTGACCCTCCCACAGCGCTGACCCTCCCTCAGCGCTGACCCTCCCACAGCGCCCGCTCCCTCAGCGCTGACACTCCAACAGCGCCCGCTCCCTCAGCGCTGACCCTCCCACAGCGCCCGCTCCCTCAGCGCTGACCCTCCCACAGCGCCCGCTCCCTCAGCACCGACTTCCCACAGCACCCACTCCCTCAGTGCTGACCCTCCCACAGCGCCCGCTCCCTCAGCGCTGACCCTCCCACAGCGCCCGCTCCCTCAGCACCGACTTCCCACAGCACCCACTGCCTCAGTGCTGACCCTCCCACAGCACCCACTCCCTCAGCGCTGACCCTCCCAAAGCGCTGACTCTCCCACAGCGCCCGCTCCCTCAGCGCTGACCCTCCCTCAGCGCTGACCCTCCCTCAGCACTGACCCTCCCACAGCGCTGACCCTCCCTCAGCACTGACCCTCCCACAGCGCTGACCCTCCCTCAGCACTGACCCTCCCAAAGCGCCGACCCCCCCCACAGCGCCCGCTCCCTCAGCGCTGACCCTCCCACAGCGCCCGCTCCCTCAGTGCTGACCCTCCCACAGCGCCCACTCCCTCAGCACTGACCCTCCCACAGCGCCCACTCCCTCAGCACTGACCCTCTCACAGCACCCACTCCCTCAGCGCTGACCCTCCCACAGCGCCCACTCCCTCAGCGCCCTCTCCCTCAGCACTGACCCTCTCACAGCGCCCGCTCCCTCAGCGCTGACCCTCCCACAGTGCCCACTCTCTCAGCGCCCTCCCCCTCAGCGCTGACCATCCCACAGTGCCCACTCCCTCAGCGCCCTCCCCCTCAGCGCTGACCATCCCACAGCGCCCACTCCCTCAGCGCTGACCCTCCCACAGCGCCCGCTCACTCAGCGCTGACCCTCCCACAGCACCCGCTCGCTCAGCGCTGACCATCCCTCAGCACTGACCCTCTCACACCGCCCGCTCCCTCAGCGCTGACCCTCCCACAGCCCTGACCCTCCCACAGTGGCCACTCCCTCAGAGCTAACCCGCCCACAGCGCCCACTCCCTCAGAGCTAACCCCCTCACAGTGCCCACTCCCTCAGCGCTAATCCTCCCAGAGCACCCACTCCCTCAGCGCTGACCCTCCCACAGCACCCACTCCCTCAGAGCAAACCCTCCCACAGCGCCCGCTCCATCAGCGCTGACCCCCCCACAGCACCCACTCCCTCAGCGCTGACCCTCCCACAGCGCCCACTCCCCAGCGCTGACCCTCCCACAGCACACACTCCCACAGCGCTGACCCTCCCACAGCACCCACTCCCTCAGCGCTGACCCTCCCACAGTGCCCACTCCCCAGCGCTGACCCTCCCACAGCACACACTCCCACAGCGCTGACCCTCCCACAGTACCCACTCCCTCAGCGCTGACCCTCCCACAGCGCTGACCCTCCCACAGCGCCCACTCCCTCAGCACTGACCCTCCCACAGTACCCACTCCCTCAGCACTGACCCTCCCACAGTACCCACTCCCTCAGCGCTGACCGTCCCACAGCGCCCACTCCCTCAGCGCTGACCCTCCCACAGCACCCACTCCCCCAGCGCTGACCCTCCCACAGCGCTGACCCTCCCACAGCGCCCGCTCCCACAGCGCTGACCCTCCCACAGCGCCCGCTCCCTCAGCGCTGACCCTCCCACAGTACCCATTCCCTCAGCGCTGACCCTCCCACAGCACCCACTCCCACAGCGCTGACCCTCCCACAGTACCCATTCCCGCAGCGCTGACCCTCCCACAGTACCCATTCCCTCAGCGCTGACCCTCCCACAGCGCTTACCCTCCCACAGCGCCCGCTCCATCAGCGCTGACCCTCCCACAGCACCCACTCCCTCAGCGCTGACCCTCCCACAGCACCCACTCCCTCAGTACTGACCCTCCCACATCACCTGCTCCCTCAGCGCTGACCCTCCAACTGCGCTGACCCTCCCACAGCACCCACTCCCTCAGCGCTGACCCTCCCACAGCGCCCACTCCCTCAGCGCTGACCCTCCCAAAGCGCCCACTCCCACAGCACTGACCCTCCCTCAGCACTGACCCTCCCACAGCACCCACTCCCTCAGCCCTGACCCTCCCACAGCGCCTACTCCCTCAGCGCTGACCCTCCCACAGCGCCCACTCCATCAGCGCTGACCCTCCCACAGCGCCAACTCCCTCAGCGCTGACCCTCCCACAGCACCCACTCCCTCAGCGCTGACCCTCCCACAGCACCCGCTCCCTCAGCACTGACCCTCCGACAGTGCCCACTCCCTCAGCGCTGACCCTCCCACAGCGCCCACTCCCTCAGCGCTGACCCTCCCACAGCACCCACTCCCTCAGCGCTGACCCTCCCACAGCGCCCACTCCCTCAGCGCTGACCCTCCCACAGCGCCCGCTCCCTCAGTGCTGACCCTCCCACAGCGCCCGCTCCCTCAGCGCTGACCCTCCCACAGCGCCCGCTCCCTCAGCACCGACTTCCCACAGCACCCACTCCCTCAGTGCTGACCCTCCCACAGCACCCACTCCCTCAGCGCTGACCCTCCCAAAGCGCTGACTCTCCCACAGCGCCCCCTCCCTCAGCGCTGACCCTCCCTCAGCGCTGACCCTCCCTCAGCGCTGACCCTCCCTCAGCGCTGACCCTCCTACAGCACCCACTGCCTCAGCGCTGACTCTCCCACAGCGCCCGCTCCCTCAGCACTGACCCTCCCACAGCACCCACTCCCTCAGCCCTGACCCTCCCACAGCGCCTACTCCCTCAGCGCTGACCCTCCCACAGCGCCCACTCCATCAGCGCTGACCCTCCCACAGCGCCAACTCCCTCAGCGCTGACCCTCCCACAGCACCCACTCCCTCAGCGCTGACCCTCCCACAGCACCCGCTCCCTCAGCACTGACCCTCCGACAGTGCCCACTCCCTCAGCGCTGACCCTCCCACAGCGCCCACTCCCTCAGCACTGACCCTCCCACAGCACCCACTCCCTCAGCGCTGACCCTCCCACAGCGCCCACTCCCTCAGCGCTGACCCTCCCACAGCGCCCGCTCCCTCAGTGCTGACCCTCCCACAGCGCCCGCTCCCTCAGCGCTGACCCTCCCACAGCGCCCGTTCCCTCAGCACCGACCACCCACAGCGCCCGCTCCCTCAGCGCTGACCCTCCCACAGCGCCCACTCCCTCAGCGCTGACCCTCCCACAGCGCGTCCTCCCTCAGCGCTGACCCTCCCACAGTGCCCACTCCCTCAGCGCTGACCCTCCCACAGCGCGTCCTCCCTCAGCGCTGACCCTCCCACAGCACCCACTCCCTCAGCACTGACCCTCCCACAGCACCCGCTCCCTCAGCGCTGACCCTCCCACAGCGCCCACTCCATCAGCGCTGACCCTCCCACAGCGCCCACTCCCTCAGCGCTGACCCTCCCACAGCACCCGCTACCTCAGCGCTGACTCTCCCACAGCGCCCGCTCCCTCAGCGCTGACCCTCCCACAGCGCCCGCTCCCTCAGCACTGACCATCCCACAGCGCCCGCTCCCTCAGCGCTGACCCTCCCACAGCGCCCACTCCCTCAGCGCTGACACTCCAACAGCGCCCGCTCCCTCAGCGCTGACCCTCCCACAGCGCCCGCTCCCTCAGCGCTGACCCTCCCACAGCGCCCGCTCCCTCAGCACCGACTTCCCACAGCACCCACTCCCTCAGTGCTGACCCTCCCACAGCACCCACTCCCTCAGCGCTGACCCTCCCAAAGCGCTGACTCTCCCACAGCGCCCGCTCCCTCAGCGCTGACCCTCCCTCAGCGCTGACCCTCCCTCAGCACTGACCCTCCCACAGCGCTGACCCTCCCTCAGCACTGACCCTCCCACAGCGCTGACCCTCCCTCAGCACTGACCCTCCCAAAGCGCCGACCCCCCCCACAGCGCCCGCTCCCTCAGCGCTGACCCTCCCACAGCGCCCGCTCCCTCAGCGCTGACCCTCCCACAGCGCCCACTCCCTCAGCGCTGACCCTCCCACAGCGCCCACTCCCTCAGCGCTGACCCTCCCACAGCACCCACCCGCTCAGCACTGACTCTCCCACAGCGCCCGCTCCCTCAGCGCTGACCCTCCCTCAGCGCTGACCCTCCCTCAGCGCTGACCCTCCCACAGCGCCCGTTCCCTCAGCGCTGACTCTCCCACAGCGCCCGCTCCCTCAGCACTGACCCTCCCACAGCGCTGACCCTCCCACAGCGCCCGCTCCCTCAGCGCTGACCCTCCCACAGCGCCCGCTCCCTCAGCGCTGACCCTCCCACAGCGCCCACTCCCTCAGCGCTGACCCTCCCACAGCACCCACTCCCACAGCACTGACCCTCCCTCAGCGCTGACCCTCCCACAGCACCCACTCCCACAGCGCCCACTCCCTCAGCGCTGACCCTCCCACAGCACCCGCTCGCTCAGCGCTGACCCTCCCACAGCACTGACCCTCCCACAGCGCCCACTCCCTCAGCGCTGACCCTCCCACAGCACCCACTCCCTCAGCGCTTACCCTCCCACAGCGCCCACACCCTCAGCGCTGGCCCTCCCTCAGCGCCCGCTCCCTCAGCGCTGACCCACCCACAGCACCCACTCCCTCAGCCCTGACCCTCCCACAGCACCCACTCCCTCAGCACTGACCCTCCCACAGCACCCGCTCCCTCAGCGCTGACCCTCCCACAGCACCCGCTCCCACAGCGCTGACCCTCCTACAGCACCCACTCCCTCAGCACTGACCCTCCCACAGCACCCGCTCCCACAGCGCTGACCCTCCTACAGCACCCGCTCCCTCAGCGCTGACCCTCCCACAGCACCCGCTCCCTCAGCCCTGACCCTCCCACAGCGCCCGCTCCCTCAGCGCTGACCCTCCCACAGCGCTGACCCTCCCTCAGCGCTGACCCTCCCACAGCGCCCACTCCATCAGCGCTGACTCTCCCACAGCACCCGCTCCCTCAGCGCTGACCCTCCCACAGTGCCCGCTCCCTCAGCGCTGACCCTCCCGCAGCGCCCGCTCCCTCAGCGCTGACCCTCCCTCAGCACTGACCCTCCCTCAGCGCTGACCCTCCCACAGCACCCGCTCCCTCAGCGCTGACTCTCCCACAGCGCCCGCTCCCTCAGCGCTGACCCTCCCTCAGCACTGACCCTCCCTCAGCACTGACCCTCCCACAGCGCCCGCTCCCTCAGCGCTGACTCTCCCACAGCGCTGACCCTCCCACAGCGCCCGCTCCCTCAGCGCTGACCCTCCCACAGCGCCCACTCCCTCAACACCGACCCTCCCACAGCACCCACTCCCACAGCACTGACCCTCCCTCAGCGCTGACCCTCCCACAGCGCTGACCCTCCCACAGCACCCACTCCCACAGCACTGACCCTCCCTCAGCGCTGACCCTCCCTCAGCGCTGACCCTCCCACAGCACCCATTCCCACAGCACTGACTCTCCCTCAGCGCTGACCCTCCCACAGCACCCACTCCCTCAGCGCCCACTCCCTCAGTACTGATCCTCCCACATCACCTGCTCCCTCAGAGCTGACCCTCCCACAGCGCCCGCTCGCTCAGCGCTGACCCTCCCACAGCACTGACCCTCCCACAGCGCCCACTCCCTCAGCACTGACCCTCCCACAGCACCCGCTCCCACAGCACTGACCCTCCCACAGCGCCCACTCCCTCAGCACTGACCCTCCCTCAGCACTGACCCTCCCACAGCACCCGCGCCCTCAGCACTGACCCTCCCACAGCACCCACTCCCTCAGCACTGACCCTCCCACAACACCCACTCCCTCAGCGCTGACCCTCCCTCAGCGCTGACCCTCCCACAGCACCCACTCCATCAGCGCTGACCCTCCCACAGCGCCCACTCCCTCAGCGCTGACCCTCCCACAGCGCCCGCTCCCTCAGCGCTGACCCTCCCACAGCGCCCGATCCTTCAGTGCTGACCCTCCCACAGTGCTGACCCTCCAACAGTGCCCGCTCCCTCAGCGCAGACCCTCCCACAGCGCCCGCTCCCTCAGTGCTGACCCTCCCACAGCGCCCACTCCCTCA
This sequence comes from Chiloscyllium plagiosum, assembly GCF_037043375.1. Classification (NCBI taxonomy): domain Eukaryota; kingdom Metazoa; phylum Chordata; class Chondrichthyes; order Orectolobiformes; family Hemiscylliidae; genus Chiloscyllium; species Chiloscyllium plagiosum. Next base: position 73,164,722 of record NW_028270165.1, read on the forward strand.
GCGCTGACCCTCCCACAGCGCCCACTCCCTCAGCGCTGACCCTCCCACAGAGCCCACTCCCTCAGCGCTGACCCTCCCACAGCGCCCACACCCTCAGCGCTGGCCCTCCCACAGCGCCCGCTCCCTCAGCGCTGACCCACCCACAGCACTCACTCCCTCAGCGCTGACCCTCCCACAGCACCCACTCCCTGAGCGCTGACCCTCCGGCAGCACCCACTCCCTCAGCGCTGACCCTCCCACAGCGCTGACCCTCCCACAGCACCCACTCCCACAGCTCTGACCCTCCCTCAGCGCTGACCCACCCACAGCACCCACTCCCTCAGCGCTGACCCTCCCACAGTGCTGACCCTCCCACAGCACCCAGTCCCTCAGCGCTGACCCTCCCACAGCACCCAGTCCCTCAGCACTGACCCTCCCTCAGCGCTGACCCTCCCATAGCACCCACACCCTCAGCGCTGACCCTCCCACAGCACCCACTCCCTCAGCGCTGACCCTCCCTCAGCGCTGACCCTCCCACAGCACCCACTCCCTCAGCGCTGACCCTCCCACAGCACCCAGTCCCTCAGCGCTGACCCTCCCTCAGAGCTGACCCTCCGACAGCACCCAGTCACTCAGCGCTGACCCTCCCACAGCACCCACTCCCTCAGCGCTGACCCTCCCACAGCACCCACTCCCTCAGCGCTGACCCTCCCACAGCGCCCACTCCCTCAGCGTTTACCCTCCCACAGCACCCCCTCCCTCAGCGCTAACCCTCCCTCAGCGCTGACCCTCCCACAGCGCTGACCCTCCCTCAGCGCTGACCCTCCCACAGCGCCCACTCCCTCAGCGCTTACCCTCCCACAGCGCCCACTCCCTCAGCGCTGACCCTCCCACAGCACCCACTCCCTCAGCCCTGACCCTCCCACAGCACCCACTCCCTCAGCACTGACCCTCCCACAGCACCCGCTCCCTCAGCGCTGACCCTCCCACAGCACCCGCTCCCTCAGCGCTGACCCTCCCACAGCACCCGCTCCCACAGCGCTGACCCTCCTACAGCACCCACTCCCTCAGCACTGACCCTCCCACAGCACCCACTCCCTCAGCGCTGACCCTCCCACAGCACCCACTCCCTCAGCACTGACCCTCCCACAGCACCCGCTCTCACAGCGCTGACCCTCCTACAGCACCCACTCCCTCAGCCCTGACCCTCCCACAGCGCGTACTCCCTCAGCGCCGACCCCCCCACAGCGCCCGCTCCCTCAGCACTGACCCTCCCACAGCACCCGCTCTCACAGCGCTGACCCTCCTACAGCACCCACTCCCTCAGCCCTGACCCTCCCACAGCGCGTACTCCCTCAGCGCTGACCCTCCCACAGCGCCCACTCCATCAGCGCTGACTCTCCCACAGCACCCACTCCCTCAGCGCTGACCCTCCCGCAGCGCCCGCTCCCTCAGCGCTGACCCTCCCACAGTGCCCGCTCCCTCAGCGCTGACCCTCCCGCAGCGCCCGCTCCCTCAGCGCTGACCCTCCCACAGCACCCGTTCCCTCAGCACCGACTTCCCACAGCACCCACTCCCTCAGTGCTGACCCTCCCACAGCACCCGCTCCCTCAGCGCTGACTCTCCCACAGCGCCCGCTCCCTCAGCGCTGACCCTCCCTCAGCACTGACCCTCCCTCAGCGCTGACCCTCCCACAGCGCCCACTCCCTCAGCGCTGACCCTCCCACAGCACCCGCTCCCTCAGCGCTGACCCTCCCACAGCGCCCGATCCTTCAGCGCTGACCCTCCCACAGCGCCCGCTCCCTCAGTGCTGACCCTCCCACAGCGCCCACTCCCTCAGCGCTGACCCTCCCACAGCGCCCACTCCCTCAGCGCTGACCCTCCCACAGAGCCCACTCCCTCAGCGCTGACCCTCCCACAGCGCCCACACCCTCAGCGCTGGCCCTCCCACAGCGCCATCTCCCTCAGCGCTGACCCACCCACAGCACTCACTCCCTCAGCGCTGACCCTCCCACAGCACCCACTCCCTGAGCGCTGACCCTCCGGCAGCACCCACTCCCTCAGCGCTGACCCTCCCACAGCGCTGACCCTCCCACAGCACCCACTCCCACAGCTCTGACCATCCCTCAGCGCTGACCCACCCACAGCACCCACTCCCTCAGCGCTGACCCTCCCACAGTGCTGACCCTCCCACAGCACCCAGTCCCTCAGCGCTGACCCTCCCACAGCACCCAGTCCCTCAGCACTGACCCTCCCTCAGCGCTGACCCTCCCATAGCACCCACACCCTCAGCGCTGACCCTCCCACAGCACCCACTCCCTCAGCGCTGACCCTCCCTCAGCGCTGACCCTCCCACAGCACCCAGTCCCTCAGCGCTGACCCTCCCTCAGAGCTGACCCTCCCACAGCACCCAGTCACTCAGCGCTGACCCTCCCACAGCACCCACTCCCTCAGCGCTGACCCTCCCACAGCGCCCACTCCCTCAGCGCTGACCCTCCCACAGCGCCCACTCCCTCAGCGTTTACCCTCCCACAGCACCCCCTCCCTCAGCGCTAACCCTCCCTCAGCGCTGATCCTCCCACAGCGCTGACCCTCCCTCAGCGCTGACCCTCCCACAGCGCCCACTCCCTCAGCGCTTACCCTCCCACAGCGCCCACTCCCTCAGCGCTGACCCTCCCACAGCGCCCACACCCTCAGCGCTGGCCCTCCCTCAGCGCCCGCTCCCTCAGCGCTGACCCACCCACAGCACTCACTCCCTCAGCACTGACCCTCCCACAGCACCCACTCCCTCAGCCCTGACCCTCCCACAGCACCCACTCCCTCAGCGCTGATCCTCCCACAGCGCCCGCTCCCTCAGCGCTGACCCTCCCACAGCACCCACTCCCTCAGCGCTGACCCTCCCACAGCACCCGCTCCCACAGCGCTGACCCTCCTACAGCACCCACTCCCTCAGCACTGACCCTCCCACAGCACCCACTCCCTCAGCACTGACCCTCCCACAGCACCCGCTCTCACAGCGCTGACCCTCCTACAGCACCCACTCCCTCAGCGCCGACCCCCCCACAGCGCCCGCTCCCTCAGCACTGACCCTCCCACAGCACCCGCTCTCACAGCGCTGACCCTCCTACAGCGCGTACTCCCTCAGCACTGACCCTCCCACAGCACCCACTCCCTCAGCCCTGACCCTCCCACAGCGCGTACTCCCTCAGCACTGACTCTCCCACAGCACCCACTCCCTCAGCGCTGACCCTCCCGCAGCGCCCGCTCCCTCAGCGCTGACCCTCCCACAGCGCCCGCTCCCTCAGCGCTGACCCTCCCACAGTGCCCGCTCCCTCAGCGCTGACCCTCCCGCAGCGCCCGCTCCCTCAGCGCTGACCCTCCCACAGCGCCTGCTCCCTCAGCGCTGACCCTCCCACAGCACTGACCCTCCCGCAGCGCCCGCTCCCTCAGCGCTGACCCTCCCACAGTGCCCGCTCCCTCAGCGCTGACCCTCCCGCAGCGCCCGCTCCCTCAGCGCTGACCCTCCCACAGCACCCGTTCCCTCAGCACCGACTTCCCACAGCACCCACTCCCTCAGCGCTGACCCTCCCACAGCGCCCGCTCCCTCAGCGCTGACCCTCCCACAGCACCCGCTCCCTCAGCGCTGACTCTCCCACAGCGCCCGCTCCCTCAGCGCTGACCCTCCCTCAGCACTGACCCTCCCTCAGCGCTGACCCTCCCACAGCGCCCGCTCCCTCAGCGCTGACTCTCCCACAGCGCCCGCTCCCTCAGCGCTGACTCTCCCACAGCGCTGACCCTCCCACAGCGCCCGCTCCCTCAGCGCTGACCCTCCCACAGCGCCCACTCCCTCAACACCGACCCTCCCACAGCACCCACTCCCACAGCACTGACCCTCCCTCAGCGCTGACCCTCCCACAGCGCTGACCCTCCCACAGCACCCACTCCCACAGCACTGACCCTCCCTCAGCGCTGACCCTCCCTCAGCGCTGACCCTCCCACAGCACCCATTCCCACAGCACTGACTCTCCCTCAGCGCTGACCCTCCCACAGCACCCACTCCCTCAGCGCCCACTCCCTCAGTACTGATCCTCCCACATCACCTGCTCCCTCAGAGCTGACCCTCCCACAGCGCCCGCTCGCTCAGCGCTGACCCTCCCACAGCACTGACCCTCCCACAGCGCCCACTCCCTCAGCACTGACCCTCCCACAGCACCCGCTCCCACAGCACTGACCCTCCCACAGCGCCCACTCCCTCAGCACTGACCCTCCCTCAGCACTGACCCTCCCACAGCACCCGCGCCCTCAGCACTGACCCTCCCACAGCACCCACTCCCTCAGCACTGACCCTCCCACAACACCCACTCCCTCAGCGCTGACCCTCCCTCAGCGCTGACCCTCCCACAGCACCCACTCCATCAGCGCTGACCCTCCCTCAGCGCTGACCCTCCCACAGCGCCCACTCCCTCAGCGCTGACCCTCCCACAGCGCCCGCTCCCTCAGCGCTGACCCTCCCACAGCGCCCGATCCTTCAGTGCTGACCCTCCCACAGTGCTGACCCTCCAACAGTGCCCGCTCCCTCAGCGCAGACCCTCCCACAGCGCCCGCTCCCTCAGTGCTGACCCTCCCACAGCGCCCACTCCCTCAGCGCTGACCCTCCCACAGCGCCCACTCCCTCAGCGCTGACCCTCCCACAGAGCCCACTCCCTCAGCGCTGACCCTCCCACAGCGCCCACACCCTCAGCGCTGGCCCTCCCACAGCGCCCGCTCCCTCAGCGCTGACCCACCCACAGCACTCACTCCCTCAGCGCTGACCCTCCCACAGCACCCACTCCCTGAGCGCTGACCCTCCGGCAGCACCCACTCCCTCAGCGCTGACCCTCCCACAGCGCTGACCCTCCCACAGCACCCACTCCCACAGCTCTGACCCTCCCTCAGCGCTGACCCACCCACAGCACCCACTCCCTCAGCGCTGACCCTCCCACAGTGCTGACCCTCCCACAGCACCCAGTCCCTCAGCGCTGACCCTCCCACAGCACCCAGTCCCTCAGCACTGACCCTCCCTCAGCGCTGACCCTCCCATAGCACCCACACCCTCAGCGCTGACCCTCCCACAGCACCCACTCCCTCAGCGCTGACCCTCCCTCAGCGCTGACCCTCCCACAGCACCCACTCCCTCAGCGCTGACCCTCCCACAGCACCCAGTCCCTCAGCGCTGACCCTCCCTCAGAGCTGACCCTCCCACAGCACCCAGTCACTCAGCGCTGACCCTCCCACAGCACCCACTCCCTCAGCGCTGACCCTCCCACAGCACCCACTCCCTCAGCACTGACCCTCCCACAGCGCCCACTCCCTCAGCGTTTACCCTCCCACAGCACCCCCTCCCTCAGCGCTAACCCTCCCTCAGCGCTGACCCTCCCACAGCGCTGACCCTCCCTCAGCGCTGACCCTCCCACAGCGCCCACTCCCTCAGCGCTTACCCTCCCACAGCGCCCACTCCCTCAGCGCTGACCCTCCCACAGCACCCACTCCCTCAGCCCTGACCCTCCCACAGCACCCACTCCCTCAGCACTGACCCTCCCACAGCACCCGCTCCCTCAGCGCTGACCCTCCCACAGCACCCGCTCCCTCAGCGCTGACCCTCCCACAGCACCCGCTCCCTCAGCACTGACCCTCCCACAGCACCCACTCCCTCAGCGCTGACCCTCCCACAGCACCCACTCCCTCAGCACTGACCCTCCCACAGCACCCCCTCCCTCAGCGCTGACCCTCCCTCAGCGCTGACCCTCCCACAGCACCCGCTCCCTCAGCGCTGACCCTCCCACAGCACCCGCTCTCACAGCGCTGACCCTCCTACAGCACCCACTCCCTCAGCCCTGACCCTCCCACAGCGCGTACTCACTCAGCGCCGACCCCCCCACAGCGCCCGCTCCCTCAGCACTGACCCTCCCACAGCACCCGCTCTCACAGCGCTGACCCTCCTACAGCACCCACTCCCTCAGCCCTGACCCTCCCACAGCGCGTACTCCCTCAGCGCTGACCCTCCCACAGCGCCCACTCCATCAGCGCTGACTCTCCCACAGCACCCACTCCCTCAGCGCTGACCCTCCCGCAGCGCCCGCTCCCTCAGCGCTGACCCTCCCACAGTGCCCGCTCCCTCAGCGCTGACCCTCCCGCAGCGCCCGCTCCCTCAGCGCTGACCCTCCCACAGCACCCGTTCCCTCAGCACCGACTTCCCACAGCACCCACTCCCTCAGTGCTGACCCTCCCACAGCACCCGCTCCCTCAGCGCTGACTCTCCCACAGCGCCCGCTCCCTCAGCGCTGACCCTCCCTCAGCACTGACCCTCCCTCAGCGCTGACCCTCCCACAGCGCCCGCTCCCTCAGCGCTGACTCTCCCACAGCGCCCGCTCCCTCAGCGCTGACTCTCCCACAGCGCTGACCCTCCCACAGCGCCCGCTCCCTCAGCGCTGACCCTCCCACAGCGCCCACTCCCTCAGCGCTGACCCTCCCACAGCACCCATTCCCACAGCACTGACTCTCCCTCAGCGCTGACCCTCCCACAGCACCCACTCCCTCAGCGCCCACTCCCTCAGTACTGATCCTCCCACATCACCTGCTCCCTCAGAGCTGACCCTCCCACAGCGCCCGCTCGCTCAGCGCTGACCCTCCCACAGCACTGACCCTCCCACAGCGCCCACTCCCTCAGCACTGACCCTCCCACAGCACCCGCTCCCACAGCACTGACCCTCCCACAGCGCCCACTCCCTCAGCACTGACCCTCCCTCAGCACTGACCCTCCCACAGCACCCGCGCCCTCAGCACTGACCCTCCCACAGCACCCACTCCCTCAGCACTGACCCTCCCACAACACCCACTCCCTCAGCGCTGACCCTCCCTCAGCGCTGACCCTCCCACAGCACCCACTCCATCAGCGCTGACCCTCCCTCAGCGCTGACCCTCCCACAGCGCCCACTCCCTCAGCGCTGACCCTCCCACAGCACCCGCTCCCTCAGCGCTGACCCTCCCACAGCGCCCGATCCTTCAGTGCTGACCCTCCCACAGTGCTGACCCTCCAACAGTGCCCGCTCCCTCAGCGCAGACCCTCCCACAGCGCCCGCTCCCTCAGTGCTGACCCTCCCACAGCGCCCACTCCCTCAGCGCTGACCCTCCCACAGCGCCCACTCCCTCAGCGCTGACCCTCCCACAGAGCCCACTCCCTCAGCGCTGACCCTCCCACAGCGCCCACACCCTCAGCGCTGGCCCTCCCACAGCGCCATCTCCCTCAGCGCTGACCCACCCACAGCACTCACTCCCTCAGCGCTGACCCTCCCACAGCACCCACTCCCTGAGCGCTGACCCTCCGGCAGCACCCACTCCCTCAGCGCTGACCCTCCCACAGCGCTGACCCTCCCACAGCACCCACTCCCACAGCTCTGACCATCCCTCAGCGCTGACCCACCCACAGCACCCACTCCCTCAGCGCTGACCCTCCCACAGTGCTGACCCTCCCACAGCACCCAGTCCCTCAGCGCTGACCCTCCCACAGCACCCAGTCCCTCAGCACTGACCCTCCCTCAGCGCTGACCCTCCCATAGCACCCACACCCTCAGCGCTGACCCTCCCACAGCACCCACTCCCTCAGCGCTGACCCTCCCTCAGCGCTGACCCTCCCACAGCACCCACTCCCTCAGCGCTGACCCTCCCACAGCACCCAGTCCCTCAGCGCTGACCCTCCCTCAGAGCTGACCCTCCCACAGCACCCAGTCACTCAGCGCTGACCCTCCCACAGCACCCACTCCCTCAGCGCTGACCCTCCCACAGCGCCCACTCCCTCAGCGCTGACCCTCCCACAGCGCCCACTCCCTCAGCGTTTACCCTCCCACAGCACCCCCTCCCTCAGCGCTAACCCTCCCTCAGCGCTGACCCTCCCACAGCGCTGACCCTCCCTCAGCGCTGACCCTCCCACAGCGCCCACTCCCTCAGCGCTGACCCTCCCACAGCGCCCACACCCTCAGCGCTGGCCCTCCCTAAGCGCCCGCTCCCTCAGCGCTGACCCACCCACAGCACTCACTCCCTCAGCACTGACCCTCCCACAGCACCCACTCCCTCAGCCCTGACCCTCCCACAGCACCCACTCCCTCAGCGCTGATCCTCCCACAGCGCCCGCTCCCTCAGCGCTGACCCTCCCACAGCACCCACTCCCTCAGCGCTGACCCTCCCACAGCGTCCACTCCCTCAGCGCTGACCCTCCCACAGCACCCGCTCCCTCAGCGCTGACCCTCCCACAGCACCCACTCCCTCAGCGCTGACCCTCCCACAGCACCCGCTCCCACAGCGCTGACCCTCCTACAGCACCCACTCCCTCAGCACTGACCCTCCCACAGCACCCACTCCCTCAGCACTGACCCTCCCACAGCACCCGCTCTCACAGCGCTGACCCTCCTACAGCACCCACTCCCTCAGCCCTGACCCTCCCACAGCGCGTACTCCCTCAGCGCCGACCCCCCCACAGCGCCCGCTCCCTCAGCACTGACCCTCCCACAGCACCCGCTCTCACAGCGCTGACCCTCCCACAGCGCCCGCTCCCTCAGCACTGACTCTCCCACAGCACCCACTCCCTCAGCGCTGACCCTCCCGCAGCGCCCGCTCCCTCAGCGCTGACCCTCCCACAGCGCCCGCTCCCTCAGCGCTGACCCTCCCGCAGCGCCCGCTCCCTCAGCGCTGACCCTCCCACAGCACCCGTTCCCTCAGCACCGACTTCCCACAGCACCCACTCCCTCAGTGCTGACCCTCCCACAGCACCCGCTCCCTCAGCGCTGTCTCTCCCACAGCGCCCGCTCCCTCAGCGCTGACCCTCCCTCAGCACTGACCCTCCCTCAGCGCTGACCCTCCCACAGCGCCCGCTCCCTCAGCGCTGACCCTCCCACAGCGCCCGCTCCCTCAGCGCTGACTCTCCCACAGCGCTGACCCTCCCACAGCGCCCGCTCCCTCAGCGCTGACCCTCCCACAGCGCCCACTCCCTCAGCGCTGACCCTCCCACAGCACCCACTCCCACAGCACTGACCCTCCCTCAGCGCTGACCCTCCCACAGCGCTGACCCTCCCACAGCACCCGCTCCCTCAGCGCTGACCCTCCCACAGCACCCATTCCCACAGCACTGACTCTCCCTCAGCGCTGACCCTCCCACAGCACCCACTCCCTCAGCGCCCACTCCCTCAGTACTGATCCTCCCACATCACCTGCTCCCTCAGAGCTGACCCTCCCACAGCGCCCGCTCGCTCAGCGCTGACCCTCCCACAGCACTGACCCTCCCACAGCGCCCACTCCCTCAGCACTGACCCTCCCACAGCACCCGCTCCCACAGCACTGACCCTCCCACAGCGCCCACTCCCTCAGCACTGACCCTCCCTCAGCACTGACCCTCCCACAGCACCCGCGCCCTCAGCACTGACCCTCCCACAGCACCCACTCCCTCAGCACTGACCCTCCCACAACACCCACTCCCTCAGCGCTGACCCTCCCTCAGCGCTGACTCTCCCACAGCACCCACTCCATCAGCGCTGACCCTCCCTCAGCGCTGACCCTCCCACAGCGCCCACTCCCTCAGCGCTGACCCTCCCACAGCGCCCGCTCCCTCAGCGCTGACCCTCCCACAGCACCCGATCCTTCAGTGCTGACCCTCCCACAGTGCTGACCCTCCAACAGTGCCCGCTCCCTCAGCGCAGACCCTCCCACAGCGCCCGCTCCCTCAGTGCTGACCCTCCCACAGCGCCCACTCCCTCAGCGCTGACCCTCCCACAGCGCCCACTCCCTCAGCGCTGACCCTCCCACAGAGCCCACTCCCTCAGCGCTGACCCTCCCACAGCGCCCACACCCTCAGCGCTGGCCCTCCCACAGCGCCCGCTCCCTCAGCGCTGACCCACCCACAGCACTCACTCCCTCAGCGCTGACCCTCCCACAGCACCCACTCCCTGAGCGCTGACCCTCCGGCAGCACCCACTCCCTCAGCGCTGACCCTCCCACAGCTCTGACCCTCCCTCAGCGCTGACCCACCCACAGCACCCACTCCCTCAGCGCTGACCCTCCCACAGTGCTGACCCTCCCACAGCACCCAGTCCCTCAGCGCTGACCCTCCCACAGCACCCAGTCCCTCAGCACTGACCCTCCCTCAGCGCTGACCCTCCCATAGCACCCACACCCTCAGCGCTGACCCTCCCACAGCACCCACTCCCTCAGCGCTGACCCTCCCTCAGCGCTGACCCTCCCACAGCACCCACTCCCTCAGCGCTGACCCTCCCACAGCACCCAGTCCCTCAGCGCTGACCCTCCCACAGCGCCCACTCCCTCAGCGTTTACCCTCCCACAGCACCCCCTCCCTCAGCGCTAACCCTCCCTCAGCGCTGACCCTCCCACAGCGCTGACCCTCCCTCAGCGCTGACCCTCCCACAGCGCCCACTCCCTCAGCGTTTACCCTCCCACAGCACCCCCTCCCTCAGCGCTGACCCTCCCACAGCACCCACTCCCTCAGCGCTGACCCTCCCACAGCACCCACTCCCTCAGCACTGACCCTCCCTCAGCGCTGACCCTGCCACAGTGCCCGCTCCCTCAGCGCAGACCATCCCACAGCACACACTCCCTCAGCGCAGACCCTCCCACAGCATCCGCTCCCTCAGCACTGACCCACCACATCACCCACTCCCTCAGCGCTGACCCTCCCACAGCACACACTCCCTCAGCGCAGACCCTCCCACAGCACCCGCTCCCACAGCACTGACCCTCCCACATCACCCACTCCCTCAGCGCTGACCCTCCCACAGCACTGACCCTCCCACAGCGCCCGCTCTCTCAGCACTGACCCTCCCACATCACCCACTCCCTCAGCACTGACCCTCCCACAGCACCCTCTCCCTCAGCACTGACCCTCCCACATCACCCACTCCCTCAGCACTGACCCTCCCACAGCGCCCACTCCCACAGCACTGACCCTCCCACAGCGCCCACACCCTCAGCGCTGGCCCTCCCACAGCGCCATCTCCCTCAGCGCTGACCCACCCACAGCACTCACTCCCTCAGCGCTGACCCTCCCACAGCACCCACTCCCTGAGCGCTGACCCTCCGGCAGCACCCACTCCCTCAGCGCTGACCCTCCCACAGCGCTGACCCTCCCACAGCACCCACTCCCACAGCTCTGACCATCCCTCAGCGCTGACCCACCCACAGCACCCACTCCCTCAGCGCTGACCCTCCCACAGTGCTGACCCTCCCACAGCACCCAGTCCCTCAGCGCTGACCCTCCCACAGCACCCAGTCCCTCAGCACTGACCCTCCCTCAGCGCTGACCCTCCCATAGCACCCACACCCTCAGCGCTGACCCTCCCACAGCACCCACTCCCTCAGCGCTGACCCTCCCACAGCACCCAGTCCCTCAGCGCTGACCCTCCCTCAGAGCTGACCCTCCCACAGCACCCAGTCACTCAGCGCTGACCCTCCCACAGCACCCACTCCCTCAGCGCTGACCCTCCCACAGCGCCCACTCCCTCAGCGCTGACCCTCCCACAGCGCCCACTCCCTCAGCGTTTACCCTCCCACAGCACCCCCTCCCTCAGCGCTAACCCTCCCTCAGCGCTGACCCTCCCACAGCGCTGACCCTCCCTCAGCGCTGACCCTCCCACAGCGCCCACTCCCTCAGCGCTTACCCTCCCACAGCGCCCACTCCCTCAGCGCTGACCCTCCCACAGCGCCCACACCCTCAGCGCTGGCCCTCCCTCAGCGCCCGCTCCCTCAGCGCTGACCCACCCACAGCACTCACTCCCTCAGCACTGACCCTCCCACAGCACCCACTCCCTCAGCCCTGACCCTCCCACAGCACCCACTCCCTCAGCGCTGATCCTCCCACAGCGCCCGCTCCCTCAGCGCTGACCCTCCCACAGCACCCACTCCCTCAGCGCTGACCCTCCCACAGCGTCCACTCCCTCAGCGCTGACCCTCCCACAGCACCCACTCCCTCAGCACTGACCCTCCCACAGCACCCGCTCTCACAGCGCTGACCCTCCTACAGCACCCACTCCCTCAGCCCTGACCCTCCCACAGCGCGTACTCCCTCAGCGCCGACCCCCCCACAGCGCCCGCTCCCTCAGCACTGACCCTCCCACAGCACCCGCTCTCACAGCGCTGACCCTCCTACAGCACCCACTCCCTCAGCCCTGACCCTCCCACAGCGCGTACTCCCTCAGCGCTGACCCTCCCACAGCGCCCACTCCATCAGCGCTGACTCTCCCACAGCACCCACTCCCTCAGCGCTGACCCTCCCGCAGCGCCCGCTCCCTCAGCGCTGACCCTCCCACAGCGCCCGCTCCCTCAGCGCTGACCCTCCCACAGTGCCCGCTCCCTCAGCGCTGACCCTCCCGCAGCGCCCGCTCCCTCAGCGCTGACCCTCCCACAGCACCCGTTCCCTCAGCACCGACTTCCCACAGCACCCACTCCCTCAGTGCTGACCCTCCCACAGCACCCGCTCCCTCAGCGCTGTCTCTCCCACAGCGCCCGCTCCCTCAGCGCTGACCCTCCCTCAGCACTGACCCTCCCTCAGCGCTGACCCTCCCACAGCGCCCGCTCCCTCAGCGCTGACTCTCCCACAGCGCCCGCTCCCTCAGCGCTGACCCTCCCTCAGCACTGACCCTCCCTCAGTGCTGACCCTCCCACAGCGCCCGCTCCCTCAGCGCTGACCCTCCCACAGCGCCCACTCCCTCAGCGCTGACCCTCCCACAGCACCCACTCCCACAGCACTGACCCTCCCTCAGCGCTGACCCTCCCACAGCGCTGACCCTCCCACAGCACCCGCTCCCTCAGCGCTGACCCTCCCACAGCACCCATTCCCACAGCACTGACTCTCCCTCAGCGCTGACCCTCCCACAGCACCCACTCCCTCAGCGCCCACTCCCTCAGTACTGATCCTCCCACATCACCTGCTCCCTCAGAGCTGACCCTCCCACAGCGCCCGCTCGCTCAGCGCTGACCCTCCCACAGCACTGACCCTCCCACAGCGCCCACTCCCTCAGCACTGACCCTCCCACAGCACCCGCTCCCACAGCACTGACCCTCCCACAGCGCCCACTCCCTCAGCACTGACCCTCCCTCAGCACTGACCCTCCCACAGCACCCGCGCCCTCAGCACTGACCCTCCCACAGCACCCACTCCCTCAGCACTGACCCTCCCACAACACCCACTCCCTCAGCGCTGACCCTCCCTCAGCGCTGACCCTCCCACAGCACCCACTCCATCAGCGCTGACCCTCCCTCAGCGCTGACCCTCCCACAGCGCCCACTCCCTCAGCGCTGACCCTCCCACAGCGCCCGCTCCCTCAGCGCTGACCCTCCCACAGCACCCGATCCTTCAGTGCTGACCCTCCCACAGTGCTGACCCTCCAACAGTGCCCGCTCCCTCAGCGCAGACCCTCCCACAGCGCCCGCTCCCTCAGTGCTGACCCTCCCACAGCGCCCACTCCCTCAGCGCTGACCCTCCCACAGCGCCCACTCCCTCAGCGCTGACCCTCCCACAGAGCCCACTCCCTCAGCGCTGACCCTCCCACAGCGCCCACACCCTCAGCGCTGGCCCTCCCACAGCGCCCGCTCCCTCAGCGCTGACCCACCCACAGCACTCACTCCCTCAGCGCTGACCCTCCCACAGCACCCACTCCCTGAGCGCTGACCCTCCGGCAGCACCCACTCCCTCAGCGCTGACCCTCCCACAGCGCTGACCCACCCACAGCACCCACTCCCTCAGCGCTGACCCTCCCACAGTGCTGACCCTCCCACAGCACCCAGTCCCTCAGCGCTGACCCTCCCACAGCACCCAGTCCCTCAGCACTGACCCTCCCTCAGCGCTGACCCTCCCATAGCACCCACACCCTCAGCGCTGACCCTCCCACAGCACCCACTCCCTCAGCGCTGACCCTCCCTCAGCGCTGACCCTCCCACAGCACCCACTCCCTCAGCGCTGACCCTCCCACAGCACCCAGTCCCTCAGCGCTGACCCTCCCACAGCGCCCACTCCCTCAGCGTTTACCCTCCCACAGCACCCCCTCCCTCAGCGCTAACCCTCCCTCAGCGCTGACCCTCCCACAGCGCTGACCCTCCCTCAGCGCTGACCCTCCCACAGCGCCCACTCCCTCAGCGTTTACCCTCCCACAGCACCCCCTCCCTCAGCGCTGACCCTCCCACAGCACCCACTCCCTCAGCGCTGACCCTCCCACAGCACCCACTCCCTCAGCACTGACCCTCCCTCAGCGCTGACCCTGCCACAGTGCCCGCTCCCTCAGCGCAGACCATCCCACAGCACACACTCCCTCAGCGCAGACCCTCCCACAGCATCCGCTCCCTCAGCACTGACCCACCACATCACCCACTCCCTCAGCGCTGACCCTCCCACAGCACACACTCCCTCAGCGCAGACCCTCCCACAGCACCCGCTCCCACAGCACTGACCCTCCCACATCACCCACTCCCTCAGCGCTGACCCTCCCACAGCACTGACCCTCCCACAGCGCCCGCTCTCTCAGCACTGACCCTCCCACATCACCCACTCCCTCAGCACTGACCCTCCCACAGCACCCTCTCCCTCAGCACTGACCCTCCCACATCACCCACTCCCTCAGCACTGACCCTCCCACAGCGCCCACTCCCACAGCACTGACCCTCCCACAGCACCCACTCCCTCAGCGCTGACCCTCCCACAGCACCCGCTCCCACAGCACTGACCCTCCCACATCACCCACTCCCTCAGCGCTGACCCTCCCACAGCACTGACCCTCCCACAGCGCCCGCTCTCTCAGCACTGACCCTCCCACATCACCCACTCCCTCAGCACTGACCCTCCCACAGCACCCTCTCCCTCAGCACTGACCCTCCCACATCACCCACTCCCTCAGCACTGACCCTCCCACAGCACCCTCTCCCTCAGCACTCTCCACCTCACTATCACATTCTCTGCCTCTCACATTCCGTCTCTGTCTCACACACGTTCTCTCTCTCTCACACTCTGTCTCGTTCTCACTGTCTGTCTCTCTCTCTCTCTCTCTCTCTCTCTCTATCACACTCTCCATCTCTCCCTTTATCACACAGACACCGACTCTCACACACACTCTCCATCTCTCTCTTTCACACTCCCTCTCTCTCTCAGTCTTGGTCTCTCTCTCCCACTCTCTCTCTCTCTCACACTCTCTCTCTCTCTCTCTCACACTCTCTCTCTCTCTCACACACACACACACTCTCTCTCAGTCTTGGTCTCTCTCTCTCTCACACTCTCTCTCACACTCTCTCTCTCTCTCACACACACACACACACACACACTCTCTCTCTCAGTCTTGGTCTCTCTCTCTCTCACACACTCTCTCTCTCTCTCTCTCACACTCTCTCTCTCAGTCTTGGTCTCTCTCTCTCTCACACACTCTCTCTCTCTCTCTCACACTCTCTCTCTCACACACACACACACTCTCTCTTTCAATCTTGGTCTCACTCTCTCTCACTCTCTCTCTCTCTGCCTCTCTTTCTCTCTCTCTCACACACTCTCTCTCTCACACACACACACACACACACACTCTCTCTCTCAATCTTGGTCTCACTCTCTCTCTCTCTCTCTGCCTCTCTTTCTCTCTCTCTCACACGCTCTCGATCTCTCTCTGTCCGTTGCAGTTTCCGAAGCATCATTGGAGTGGGAGCTGGTGCTGGGGCGTACATCCTTGCAAAGTTTGCTGTAAGTTTGAATGCACACAGCATACGAATATACACTTGACATCCTCGGGATAAACAGGACATTCAGGTCAAGATCACTGCAGATCCCGGGCAACGTCACCTCCATCATAACCCTCCTTAACCCCCTCCGTCCCTGTTTAATATTTTATATCCTCCGTCGGGACACTCCTTAACCCCCTCCGTCCCTGTTTAATATTTTATATCCCCCGTCAGGACCCTCCTTAACCCCCTCCGTCCCTGTTTAATATTTTATATCCTCCGTCAGGACCCTCCTTAACCCCCTCCGTCCCTGTTTAATATTTTATATCCCCCGTCAGGACCCTCCTTAACCCCCTCCGTCCCTGTTTAATATTTTATATCCCCCGTCAGGACCCTCCTTAACCCCCTCCGTCCCTGTTTAATATTTTATATCCTCCGTCAGGACCCTCCTTAACCCCCTCCGTCCCTGTTTAATATTTTATATCCCCCGTCGGGACCCTCCTTAACCCCCTCCGTCCCTGTTTAATATTTTATATCCTCAGTCAGGACCCTCCTTAACCCCCTCTGTCCCTGTTTAATATTTTATATTCCCCGTCAGGACCATCCTTAACCCCCTCCGTCCCTGTTTAATATTTTATATCCCCCGTCGGGACCCTCCTTAACCCCCTCCGTCCCTGTTTAATATTTTATATCCTCCGTCAGGACCCTCCTTAACCCCCTCCGTCCCTGTTTAATATTTTATATCCCCCGTCAGGACCCTCCTTAACCCCCTCCGTCCCTGTTTAATATTTTATATCCTCCGTCAGGACCCTCCTTAACCCCCTCCGTCCCTGTTTAATATTTTATATTCCCCGTCAGGACCATCCTTAACCCCCTCCGTCCCTGTTTAATATTTTATATCCCCCGTCAGGACCCTCCTTAACCCCCTCCGTCCCTGTTTAATATTTTATATCCTCCGTCAGGACCCTCCTTAACCCCCTCCGTCCCTGTTTAATATTTTATATCCTCAGTCAGGACCCTCCTTAACCCCCTCCGTCCCTGTTTAATATTTTATATCCCCGTCAGGACCCTCCTTAACCCCCTCCGTCCCTGTTTAATATTTTATATCCCCCGTCAGGACCCTCCTTAACCCCCTCCGTCCCTGTTTAATATTTTATATCCCCCGTCGGGACCCTCCTTAACCCCCTCCGTCCCTGTTTAATATTTTATATCCCCCGTCAGGACACTCCTTAACCCCCTCCGTCCCTGTTTAATATTTTATATACCCGTCAGGACCCTCCTTAACCCCCTCCGTCCCTGTTTAATATTTTATATCCCCCGTCAGGACCCTCCTTAACCCCCTCCGTCCCTGTTTAATATTTTATATCCTCTGTCGGGACCCTCCTTAACCCCCTCCGTCCCTGTTTAATATTTTATATCCCCCGTCAGGACCCTCCTTAACCCCATCCGTCCCTGTTTAATATTTTATATCCCCCGTCAGGACCCAACTTAACCCACTCCGTCCCTGTTTAATATTTTATATCCTCTGTCAGGACCCTCCTTAACCCCCTCCGTCCCTGTTTAATATTTTATATTCCCCGTCGGGACCCTCCTTAACCCCCTCAGTCCCTGTTTAATATTTTATATTCCCCGTCAGGACCCACCTTAACCCCCTCCGTCCCTGTTTAATATTTTATATCCCCCGTCAGGACCCTCCTTAACCCCCTCCGTCCCTGTTTAATATTTTATATCCCCCGTCAGGACCCTCCTTAACCCCCTCCGTCCCTGTTTAATATTTTATATCCCCGTCAGGACCCTCCTTAACCCCCTCCGTCCCTGTTTAATATTTTATATCCCCCGTCAGGACCCTCCCTAACCACCTCCGTCCCTGTTTAATATTTTATATCCTCCGTCAGGACACTCCTTAACCCCCTCCGTCCCTGTTTAATATTTTATATCCTCCGTCAGGACCCTCCTTAACCCCCTCCGTCCCTGTTTAATATTTTATATCCCCCGTCAGGACCCACCTTAACCCCCTCCGTCCCTGTTTAATATTTTATATCCCCGTCAGGACCCTCCTTAACCCCCACCGTCCCTGTTTAATATTTTATATCCACCGTCGGGACCCTCCTTAACCCCCTCCGTCCCTGTTTAATATTTTATATCCCCGTCGGGACCCTCCTTAACCCCCTCCGTCCCTGTTTAATATTTTATATCCCCCGTCAGGACCCTCCTTAACCCCCTCCGTCCCTGTTTAATATTTTATATCCCCCGTCAGGACCCTCCTTAACCCCCTCCGTCCCTGTTTAATATTTTATATCCCCCGTCAGGACCGTCCTTAATCCCCTCCGTCCCTGTTTAATATTTTATATCCCCCGTCAGGACCCTCCTTAACCCCCTCCGTCCCTGTTTAATATTTTATATCCCCCGTCAGGACCCTCCTTAACCCCCTCCGTCCCTGTTTAATATTTTATATCCCCGTCAGGACCTCCTTAACCCCCACCGTCCCTGTTTAATATTTTATATCCCCCGTCAGGACCCTCCTTAACCCCCTCCGTCCCTGTTTAATATTTTATATCCCCCGTCAGGACCCTCCTTAATCCCCTCCGTCCCTGTTTAATATTTTATATCCCCCGTCAGGACCCTCCTTAATCCCCTCCGTCCCTGTTTAATATTTTATATCCCCCGTCAGGACCCTCCTTAATCCCCTCCGTCCCTGTTTAATATTTTATATCCCCCGTCGGGACCCTCCTTAACCCCCTCCGTCCCTGTTTAATATTTTATATCCCCCGTCAGGACCCTCCTTAACCCCCTCCGTCCCTGTTTAATATTTTATATCCCCCGTCAGGACCCTCCTGAACCCCCTCCGTCCCTGTTTAATATTTTATATCCTCCGTCAGGACCCTCCTTAACCCCCTCCGTCCCTGTTTAATATTTTATATCCCCCGTCAGGACCCTCCTTAATCCCCTCCGTCCCTGTTTAATATTTTATATCCTCCGTCAGGACCCTCCTTAACCCCCTCCGTCCCTGTTTAATATTTTATATCCTCCGTCAGGACCCTCCTTAACCCCCTCCGTCCCTGTTTAATATTTTATATCCCCCGTCGGGACCCTCCTTAACCCCCTCCGTCCCTGTTTAATATTTTATATCCCCCGTCAGGACCCTCCTTAACACCCTCCGTCCCTGTTTAATATTTTATATCCTCCGTCAGGACACTCCTTAACCCCCTCCGTCCCTGTTTAATATTTTATATCCTCCGTCAGGACCCTCCTTAATCCCCTCCGTCCCTGTTTAATATTTTATATCCCCCGTCAGGACCCTCCTTAATCCCCTCCGTCCCTGTTTAATATTTTATATCCCCCGTCAGGACCCTCCTTAACCCCCTCCGTCCCTGTTTAATATTTTATATCCCCCGTCAGGACCCTCCTTAACCCCCTCCGTCCCTGTTTAATATTTTATATCCCCCGTCAGGACCCTCCTTAATCCCCTCCGTCCCTGTTTAATATTTTATATCCCCCGTCAGGACCCTCCTTAACCCCCTCCGTCCCTGTTTAATATTTTATATCCCCCGTCAGGACCCTCCTTAACCCCCTCCGTCCCTGTTTAATATTTTATATCCCCGTCAGGACCCTCCTTAACCCCCACCGTCCCTGTTTAATATTTTATATCCCCCGTCAGGACCCTCCTTAACCCCCTCCGTCCCTGTTTAATATTTTATATCCCCCGTCAGGACCCTCCTTAATCCCCTCCGTCCCTGTTTAATATTTTATATCCCCCGTCAGGACCCTCCTTAATCCCCTCCGTCCCTGTTTAATATTTTATATCCCCCGTCAGGACCCTCCTTAATCCCCTCCGTCCCTGTTTAATATTTTATATCCCCCGTCGGGACCCTCCTTAACCCCCTCCGTCCCTGTTTAATATTTTATATCCCCCGTCAGGACCCTCCTTAACCCCCTCCGTCCCTGTTTAATATTTTATATCCCCCGTCAGGACCCTCCTGAACCCCCTCCGTCCCTGTTTAATATTTTATATCCTCCGTCAGGACCCTCCTTAACCCCCTCCGTCCCTGTTTAATATTTTATATCCCCCGTCAGGACCCTCCTTAATCCCCTCCGTCCCTGTTTAATATTTTATATCCTCCGTCAGGACCCTCCTTAACCCCCTCCGTCCCTGTTTAATATTTTATATCCTCCGTCGGGACCCTCCTTAACCCCCTCCGTCCCTG
Organism: Chiloscyllium plagiosum; assembly: GCF_037043375.1. Lineage (NCBI taxonomy): Eukaryota > Metazoa > Chordata > Chondrichthyes > Orectolobiformes > Hemiscylliidae > Chiloscyllium > Chiloscyllium plagiosum. The sequence goes on from NW_028270165.1 coordinate 73,184,632, forward strand.
TTTAATATTTTATATCCCCCGTCGGGACCCTCCCTAACCCCCTCTGTCCCTGTTTAATATTTTATATCCTCTGTCAGGACCCTCCTTAACCCCCTCCGTCCCTGTTTAATATTTTATATCCCCCGTCAGGACCCTCCCTAACCCCCTCTGTCCCTGTTTAATATTTTATATCCTCTGTCAGGACCCTCCTTAACCCCCTCCGTCCCTGTTTAATATTTTATATCCCCCGTCAGGACCCTCCCTAACCCCCTCTGTCCCTGTTTAATATTTTATATCCTCTGTCAGGACCCTCCTTAATCCCCTCCGTCCCTGTTTAATATTTTATATCCCCCGTCAGGACCCTCCTTAACCCCCTCCGTCCCTGTTTAATATTTTATATCGCCCGTCGGGACCCTCCTTAACCCCCTCCGTCCCTGTTTAATATTTTATATCCCCCGTCAGGACCCTCCTTAACCCCCTCCGTCCCTGTTTAATATTTTATATCCCCCGTCAGGACCCTCCTTAACCCCCTCTGTCCCTGTTTAATATTTTATATCCCCCGTCAGGACCCTCCTTAACCCCCTCCGTCCCTGTTTAATATTTTATTTCCCCGTCAGGACCCTCCTTAACCCCCTCCGTCCCTGTTTAATATTTTATATCCCCCGTCAGGACACTCCTTAACCCCCTCCGTCCCTGTTTAATATTTTATATCCTCCGTCGGGACCCTCCTTAACCCCCTCTGTCCCTGTTTAATATTTTATATCCCCCGTCAGGACCCTCCTTAACCCCCTCCGTCCCTGTTTAATATTTTATATTCCCCGTCAGGACCCTCCTTAACCCCTTCCGTCCCTGTTTAATATTTTATATCCACCGTCAGGACCCTCCTTAACCCCTCCGTCCCTGTTAATATTTTATATCCCCCGTCAGGACACACCTTAACCCCATTCGTCCCTGTTTAATATTTTATATCCCCCGTCAGGACCCTCCTTAACCCCCTCCGTCCCTGTTTAATATTTTATATCCCCCGTCAGGACCCACCTTAACCACCTCCGTCCCTGTTAAATATTTTATAGCCCCCTTCAGGACCCTCCTTAACCCCCTCCGTCCCGGTTTAATATTTTATATCCCCGTCAGGACCCACCTTAACCCCCTCCGTCCCTGTTTAATATTTTATATCCCCGTCAGGACCCTCCTTAACACCCACCGTCCCTGTTTAATATTTTATATCCCCCGTCAGGACCCACCTTAACCCCCTCCGTCCCTGTTTAATATTTTATTTCCCCCGTCAGGACCCACCTTAACCCCATCCGTCCCTGTTTAATATTTTATATCCCCCGTCAGGACCCAACTTAACCCACTCCGTCCCTGTTTAATATTTTATATCCTCTGTCAGGACCCTCCTTAACCCCTCCGTCCCTGTTTAATATTTTATATTCCCCGTCGGGACCCTCCTTAACCCCCTCAGTCCCTGTTTAATATTTTATATTCCCCGTCAGGACCCACCTTAACCCCCTCCGTCCCTGTTTAATATTTTATATCCCCCGTCAGGACCCTCCTTAACCCCCTCCGTCCCTGTTTAATATTTTATATCCCCGTCAGGACCCTCCTTAACCCCCTCCGTCCCTGTTTAATATTTTATATCCCCCGTCAGGACCCTCCCTAACCACCTCCGTCCCTGTTTAATATTTTATATCCTCCGTCAGGACACTCCTTAACCCCCTCCGTCCCTGTTTAATATTTTATATCCTCCGTCAGGACCCTCCTTAACCCCCTCCGTCCCTGTTTAATATTTTATATCCCCCGTCGGGACCCTCCTTAACCCCCTCCGTCCCTGTTTAATATTTTATATCCCCGTCAGGACCCTCCTTAACCCCCTCCGTCCCTGTTTAATATTTTATATCCTCCGTCAGGACACTCCTTAACCCCCTCCGTCCCTGTTTAATATTTTATATCCCCCGTCAGGACCCTCCTTAATCCCCTCCGTCCCTGTTTAATATTTTATATCCCCCGTCGGGACACTCCTTAACCCCCTCCGTCCCTGTTTAATATTTTATATCCACCGTCAGGACCTTCTTAACCCCCTCCGTCCCTGTTCAATATTTTATATCCCCCGTCGGGACCCTCCTTAACCCCCTCCGTCCCTGTTTAATATTTTATGTCCACCGTCAGGACCTTCTTAACCCCCTCCGACCCTGTTTAATATTTTATATACCCCGTTAGGACCCTCCTTAACCCCCTCCGTTCCTGTTTAATATTTTATATCCCCCGTCTGGACCCTCCTTAACCCCCGCCGTCCCTGTTTAATATTTTATATCCACCGTCAGAACCTTCTTAACCCCCTCCGACCCTGTTTAATATTTTATATACCCTGTCAGGACCCTCCTTAACCCTCTTCGTCCCTGTTTAATATTTTATATCCCCCGTCGGGACCCTCCTTAACCCCCACCGTCCCTGTTTAATATTTTATATCCCCGTCAAGACCCACCTTAACCCCCTCCGTCCCTGTTTAATATTTAATATCCCCGTCAGGACCCTCCTTAACCCCCTCCGTCCCTGTTTAATATTTTATATCCACCGTCAGGACCCTCCTTAACCCCCTCCGTCCCTGTTTAATATTGTATATCCACCGTCAGGACCTTCTTAACCCCCTCCGTCCCTGTTTAATATTTTATATCCCCCGTCGGGACCCTCCTTAACCCCCTCCGTCCCTGTTTAATATTTTATGTCCACCGTCAGGACCTTCTTAACCCCCTCCGACCCTGTTTAATATTTTATATCCCCCGTCAGGACCCTCCTTAACCCCTTCCGTCCCTGTTTAATATTTTATATCCTCCGTCGGGACCCTCCTTAACCCCCTCCGTCCCTGTTTAATATTTTATATCCCCGTCAGGACCCTCCTTAACCCCCTCTGTCCCTGTTTAATATTTTATATCCCCGTCAGGACCCTCCTTAACCCCCTCCGTCCCTGTTTAATATTTTATATCCACCGTCAGGACCCTCCTTAACCCCCTCCGTCCCTGTTAAATATTTTATATCCACCGTCAGAACCTTCTTAACCCGCTCCGACCCTGTTTAATATTTTATATCCCCCGTCAGGACCCTCCTTAACCCCCTCCGTCCCTGTTTAATATTTTATATCCCCCGTCAGGATCCTCCTTAACCCCCTCCGTCCCTGTTTAATATTTTATATCCCCGTCAGGACCCTCCTTAACCCCCTCCATTCCTGTTTAATATTTTATATCCCCGTCGGGACCCTCCTTAACCCACTCCGCCCCTGTTTAATATTTTATATCCCCCGTCGGGACCCTCCTTAACCCCCTCCGTCCCTGTTTAATATTTTATATCCTCGGTCAGGACCCTCCTTAACCCCCTCCGTCCCTGTTTAATATTTTATATCCCCCGTCAGGACCCTGCTTAACCCCCTCCGTCCCTGTTTAATATTTTATATCCCCAGTCAGGACCCTCCTTAACCCCCTCCGTCCCTGTTTAATATTTAATATCCCCCGTCAGGACCCTCCTTAACCCCCTCCGTCCCTGTTTAATATTTTATATTCCCCGTCAGGACCCTCCTTAACCCCCTCCGGCCCTGTTTAATATTTTATATCCCCTGTCAGGTCCATCCTTAACTCCCTCCGTCCCTGTTTAATATTTTCTCTCCCCCGTCTGGACCCTCCTTAACCCCCTCCGTCCCTGTTTAAAATTTAATATCCCCCGTCGGGACCCTCCTTAACTCCCTCCGTCCCTGTTTAATATTTTATATCCTCCGTCGGGACCCTCCTTAACCCCCTCCGTCCCTGTTTAATATTTTATATCCCCCGTCGGGACCCTCTTTAACCCCCTCCGTCCCTGTTTAATATTTTATATCCCCCGTCGGGACCCTCTTTAACCCCCTCCGTCCCTGTTTAATATTTTATATCCCCCGTCGGGACCCTCTTCAACCCCCTCCGTCCCTGTTTAATATTTTATATCCCCCGTCGGGACTCTCCTTAACCCCCTCCGTCCCTGTTTAATATTTTATATCCCCCGTCGGGACCCTCTTTAACCCCCTCCGTCCCAGTTTAATATTTTATAATCCCCGTCGGGACCCTCTTTAACCCCCTCCGTCCCTGTTTAATATTTTATATCCCCCGTCTAGACCCTCTTTAACCCCCTCCGTCCATGGTTAATATGTGATATCCTGCATCAGAGGGATCAGGGTTTGTTGGGGAATTGAACGTGGTGTCTGTCCATTCTGCAGAGGTACTCCCCTGATCTGGTTGAGGGCCTCGTCCTTCTGAACATTGACCCGAACGCTAAAGGATGGATGGACTGGGCTGCATCTAAGGTACATGCCCCAAGGGGTTCGGGGTGGTTTATATACAGAATAACAGATACCCGGGAGGGAGTTACAGACTGGAATCTAATCGAGGGGTTTGGGTTGGTTTATATACAGAATAACAGATACCCGGGAGGGAGTTACAGACTGGAATCTAATCGAGGGGTTCGGGGTGGTTTATATACAGAATAACAGATACCCGGGAGGGAGTTACAGACTGGAATCTAATTGAGGGGTTCGGGGTGGTTTATATACAGAATAACAGATACCTGGGAGGGAGTTACAGACTGGAATCTAATCGAGGGGTTCGGAGTGGTTTATATACAGAATAACACATACCCGGGAGGGAGTTACAGACTGGAATCTAAATCGAGGGGTTCGGGGTGGTTTATATACAGAATAACAGATACCCCAGGAGTGAGTTACAGACTGGAATCTAATTGAGGTGTTCGGTGTGGTTTATGTACAGAATAACAGATACCCGTGAGGGAGTTACAGACTGGAATCTAATCAAGGGGTTCGGGGTGGTTTATATACACAATAACAGACACCCCGGAGGGAGTTATAGACTGGAATCTAAATCGAGGGGTTCGGGGTGGTTTATAAACAGAATAACAGATACCCGGGAGGCAGTTACAGACTGGAATCAAATCGAGGGGTTCGGGGTGGTTTATATACAGAAGAACAGATACCCGGGAGGGAGTTACAGACTGGAATCTAATCGAGGGTTTGGGGGTGGTTTATATACAGAATAACAGATACCCCGGGAGGGAGTTACAGACTGGAATCTAATCGAGGGGTTCGGGGGGGGGTTTATATACAGAATAACAGATACCCGGGAGGGAGTTACAGACTGGAATCTAATCGAGGAGTTCGGGGTGGTTTATATACAGAATAACAGATACCCCGGGAGGCAGTTACAGACTGGAATCTAATCGAGGGTTTGGGGGTGGTTTATATACAGAATAACAGATACCCCGGGAGGGGGTTACAGACTGGAATCTAATCGAGGGGTTCGGGGGGGGTTTATATACAGAATAACAGATACCCGGGAGTGAGTTACAGACTGGAATCTAATCGAGGGGTTCGGGGTGGTTTATATACAGAATAACAGATACCCGGGAGTGAGTTACAGACTGGAATCTAATCGAGGGGTTCGGGGTGGTTTATATACAGAATAACAGATACCCGGGAGGGAGTTACAGACTGGAATCTAATCGAGGGGTTCGGGGTGGTTTATATACAGAATAACAGATACCCGGGAGGGAGTTACAGACTGGAATCTAATCGAGGGGTTCGGGGTGGTTTACATACAGAATAACAGATACCCCGGGAGTGAGTTACAGACTGGAATATAATTGAAGGGTTCGGGGTGGTTTATATTCAGAATAACACATACCCGGGAGGGAGTAACAGACTGGAATCTAATCGAGGGGTTCGGGGTGGTTTATATACAGAATAACAGATACCTGAGAGGGAGTTACAGACTGGAATCTAATCGAGGGGTTCGGGGTGGTTTATATACAGAATAACAGATACCCGGGAGGGAGTTACAGACTGCAATCTAATCGGGGGGTTCGGGGTGGTTTATGTACAGAATAACAGATACCCCGGGAGGGAGTTACAGACTGGAATCTAATGGAGGGGTTCGGGGTGGTTTATATCCAGAATAACAGATACCTGGGAGAGAGTTACAGACTGGAATCTAATCGAGGGGTTCGGGGTGGTTTATATACAGAATAACAGATACCCGAGAGTGAGTTCCAGACTGGAATCTAATCGAGGGGTTCGGGGTGGTTTATACACAGAATAACAGATACCCGGGAGGGAGTTACAGACTGGAATCTAATAGAGGGGTTCTGGGTGGTTTATATACAGAATAACACATACCCGGGAGGGAGTTACAGACTGGAATCTAATCGAGGGGTTCGGGGTGGTTTATATACAGAATAACAGATACCCCAGGAGTGAGTTACAGACTGGAATCTAATTGAGGTGTTCGGGGTGGTTTATATACAGAATAACAGATACCCGGGAGGGAGTTACAGACTGGAATCTAATTGAGGGGTTCGGGGTGGTTTATATACAGAATAACAGATACCCGGGAGGGAGTTAAGACTGGAATCTAATCGAAGGGTTCGGAGTGGTTTATATACAGAATAACACATACCCGGGAGGGAGTTACAGACTGGAATCGAAATCGAGGGGTTCGGGGTGGTTTATATTCAGAATAACAGATACCCCAGGAGTGAGTTACAGACTGGAATCTAATTGAGGTGTTCGGGGTGGTTTATATACAGAATAACAGATACCCGGGAGGGAGTTACAGACTGGAATCTAATTGAGGGGTTCGGGGTGGTTTATATACAGAATAACAGATACCCGGGAGGGAGTTACAGACTGGAATCTAATAGAGGGGTTCTGGGTGGTTTATATACAGAATAACACATACCCGGGAGGGAGTTACAGACTGGAATCTAAATCGAGGGGTTTGGGGGTGGTTTATATACAGAATAACAGATACCCCGGGAGGGAGTTACAGACTGGAATCTAATCGAGGAGTTCGGGGTGGTTTATATACAGAATAACAGATACCCCGGGAGTTACAGACTGGAATCTAATCGAGGGGTTCGGGGTGGTTTATATACAGAATAACAGATACCCGGGAGGGAGTTACAGACTGGAATCTAATCGAGGGGTTCGGGGTGGTTTATATACAGAATAACAGATACCCGGGAGGGAGTTACAGACTGGAATCTAATCGAGGGGTTCGGGGTGGTTTACATACAGAATAACAGATACCCCGGGAGTGAGTTACAGACTGGAATATAATCGAAGGGTTCGGGGTGGTTTATATACAGAATAACAGATAGCCCGGGAGTGAGTTACAGACTGGAATCTAATCGAGGGGTTCGGGGTGGTTTATATACAGAATAACAGATACCCGGGAGGTAGTTACAGACTGGAATCTAATCGGGGGGTTCGGGGTGGTTTATGTACAGAATAACAGATACCCCGGGAGGGAGTTACAGACTGGAATCTAATGGAGGGGTTCGGGGTGGTTTATATCCAGAATAACAGATACCTGGGAGAGAGTTACAGACTGGAAGCTAATCGAGGGGTTCGGGGTGGTTTATATACAGAATAACACATACCCGGGAGGGAGTTACAGACTGGAATCTAATCGAGGGGTTCGGGGTGGTTTATATACAGAATAACAGATACCTGGGAGTGAGTTACAGACTGGAATCTAATTGAGGTGTTCGGGGTGGTTTATATACAGAATAACAGATACCCGGGAGGGAGTTACAGACTGGAATCTAATTGAGGGGTTCGGGGTGGTTTATATACAGAATAACAGATACCCGGGAGGGAGTTACAGACTGGAATCTAATAGAGGGGTTCTGGGTGGTTTATATACAGAATAACACATACCCGGGAGGGAGTTACAGACTGGAATCTAATCGAGGGGTTCGGGGTGGTTTATATACAGAATAACAGATACCCCAGGAGTGAGTTACAGACTGGAATCTAATTGAGGTGTTCGGGGTGGTTTATATTCAGAATAACAGATACCCGGGAGGGAGTTACAGACTGGAATCTAATTGAGGGGTTCGGGGTGGTTTATATACAGAATAACAGATACCCGGGAGGGAGTTACAGACTGGAATCTAATTGAGGGGTTCGGGGTGGTTTATATACAGAATAACAGATACCCGGGAGGGAGTTACAGACTGGAATCTAATCGAAGGGTTCGGAGTGGTTTATATACAGAATAACACATACCCGGGAGGGAGTTACAGACTGGAATCTAAAGCGAGGGGTTCGGGGTGGTTTATATTCAGAATAACAGATACCCCAGGAGTGAGTTACAGACTGGAATCTAATTGAGGTGTTCGGGGTGGTTTATATACAGAATAACAGATACCCCGGGAGGGAGTTACAGACTGGAACCTAATCGAGGGGTTCGGGGTGGTTTATGTACAGAATAACAGATACCCCGGGAGGGAGTTACAGACTGGAATCTAATGGAGGGGTTCGGGGTGGTTTATATACAGAATAACAGATACCTGGGAGAGAGTTCCAGACTGGAATCTAATCGAGGGGTTCGGGGTGGTTTATGTACAGAATAACAGATACCCCGGGAGGGAGTTACAGACTGGAATCTAATCGAGGGGTTCGGGGTTGTTTCTATACAGAATAACACATACCCGGGAGGGAGTTACAGACTGGAATCTAATCGAGGGGTTCGGGGTGGTTTATATACAGAATAACAGATACCCGGGAGGGAGTTACAGACTGGAATCTAATCGGGGGGTTCGGGGTGGTTTATTTACAGAATAACAGATACCCCGGGAGGGAGTTACAGACTGGAATCTAATGGTGGGGTTCGGGGTGGTTTATATACAGAATAACAGATACCCGGGAGGGAGTTACAGACTGGAATCTAATCGGGGGTTCGGGGTGGTTTATATATACAGAATAACAGATACCCGGGAGTGAATTACAGACTGGAATCTAATCGGGGGGTTCGGGGTGGTTTATATACAGAATAACAGATACCCGGGAGGGTGTTACAGACTGGAATCTAATCGAGGGGTTCGGGGTGGTTTATATACAGAATAACAGATACCCCGGGAGGGAGTTACAGACTGGAATCTAATCGAGGGTTTCGGGGCGGTTTATATACAGAATAACAGATACCCGGGAGTGAATTACAGACTGGAATCTAATCGAGGGGTTCGGGGTGGTTTATATACAGAATAACAGATACCCCGGGAGGGAGTTACAGACTGGAATCTAATCGAGGGGTTCGGGGCGGTTTATATACAGAATAACAGATACCCCGGGAGGGAGTTACAGACTGGAATCTAATCGAGGGGTTCGGGGTGGTTTATATACAGAATAACAGATACCCCGGGAGGGAGTTACAGACTGGAATCTAATCGAGGGGTTCGGGGTGGTTTATATACAGAATAACAGATACCCGGGAGGGAGTTACAGACTGGAATCTAATCGGGGGTTCGGGGTGGTTTATATATACAGAATAACAGATACCCGGGAGTGAATTACAGACTGGAATCTAATCGGGGGGTTCGGGGTGGTTTATATACAGAATAACAGATACCCGGGAGGGTGTTACAGACTGGAATCTAATCGAGGGGTTCGGGGTGGTTTATATACAGAATAACAGATACCCCGGGAGGGAGTTACAGACTGGAATCTAATCGAGGGGTTCGGGGCGGTTTATATACAGAATAACAGATACCCGGGAGTGAATTACAGACTGGAATCTAATCGAGGGGTTCGGGGTGGTTTATATACAGAATAACAGATACCCCGGGAGGGAGTTACAGACTGGAATCTAATCGAGGGGTTCGGGGTGGTTTATATACAGAATAACAGATACCCCGGGAGGGAGTTACAGACTGGAATCTAATCGAGGGGTTCGGGGCGGTTTATATACAGAATAACAGATACCCGGGAGTGAATTACAGACTGGAATCTAATCGAGGGGTTCGGTGTGGTTTATATACAGAATAACAGATACCCGGGAGGGAGTTACAGACTGGAATCTAATCGAGGGGTTCGGGGCGGTTTATATACAGAATAACAGATAACCGGGAGTGAATTACAGACTGGAATCTAATCGAGGGGTTCGGTGTGGTTTATATACAGAATAACAGATACCCGGGAGGGAGTTACAGACTGGAATCTAATCGAGGGGTTCGGGGTGGTTTATATACAGAATAACAGATACCCCGGGAGGGAGTTACAGACTGGAATCTAATCGAGGGGTTCGGGGTGGTTTATATACAGAATAACAGATACCCCGGGAGGGAGTTACAGACTGGAATCTAATCGAGGGATCGGGGTGGTTTATATACAGAATAACAGATACCCAGGAGGGAGTTACAGACTGGAATCTAATCGAGGTGTTCGGGGTGGGGTTTATATACAGAATAACAGATACCCCGGGAGGGAGTTACAGACTGGAATGTAATGGAGGTTGCTCACACACTCTCCCTATCTTGTTTAGATCACTGGTTTGACCAGCTCTCTGAGTGATGTGATCCTTGCTCACCTGTTCAGCCAGGTGAGTATCCCAAACCTGGAGCACACTCCCCTTCCCGTCCCCCGTGGTGCCAATACCCCCCGCCCCGATCCCACGCCTCTCCCTTTCCACATTCCCTCCCAGGCCCCGTGTCCCGTCTACGAGAGGCACTGTGGAAACTCATCCGAGGGGCTCCCAGGACAGCAAACCCGCACACACCCCCTCTAACCATCTCGGAGGACCAGGGACGGGAGGGGCGTGGGGGGCAGCAGATACACCACCTCCCACTCCCCTCGACTCTGACCCACTCCCCCCGACTCTGACCCACCCTCCCCGACTCTGACCCACTCTCCCCGACTCTCTGACCCACTCCCCTCGGCTCTGACCCACTCCCCCCGACTCTGACCCACTCCCCCCGATTTGACCCGCTCTCCCCGACTCTGACCCGCTCTCCCCGACTCTGACCCGCTCCCCCCGATCTGACCCGCTCTCCCCGACTCTGACCCACTCCCCCCGACTCTGACCCACTCCCCCCGACTCTGACCCGCTCTCCCCGACTCTGACCCGCTCTCCCCGACTCTGACCCACTCCCCCCGACTCTGACCCACTCCCCCCGACTCTGACCCGCTCTCCCCGACTCTGACCCACTCCCCCCGACTCTGACCCACTCCCCCCGACACTCTGACCCACTCCCCCCGACTCTGACCCGCTCCCCCCGACTCTGACCCGCTCCCCGACACTCTGACCCACTCTCCCCGACTCTGACCCACTCCCCCCGACTCTGACCCACTCCCCCCGATTTGACCCGCTCTCCCCGACTCTGACCCGCTCTCCCCGACTCTGACCCGCTCTCCCCGACTCTGACCCGCTCTCCCCGACTCTGACCCACTCCCCCTGACTCTGACCCACTCCCCCCGACTCTGACCCGCTCCCCCCGACTCTGACCCGCTCTCCCCGACTCTGACCCGCTCCCCCCGACTCTGACCCGCTCCCCCCGACTCTGACCCGCTCCCCCCGACACTCGGACCCACTCCCCCCGACTCTGACCCGCTCTCCCCGACTCTGACCCACTCCCCCCGACTCTGACACGCTCCCCCCGACTCTGACACGCTCCCCCCGACTCTGACCCGCTCCCCCCGACTCTGACCCGCTCTCCCCGACTCTGACCCACTCCCCCTGACTCTGACCCGCTCTCCCCGACACTCTGACCCACTCCCCCCGACTCTGACCCACTCCCCCCGACTCTGACCCGCTCCCCCCGACACTCTGACCCGCTCCCCCCGACTCTGACCCACTCCCCCCGACTCTGACCCACTCCCCCCGACTCTGACCCGCTCCCCTCGACTCTGACCCGCTCCCCCCGACTCTGACCCGCTCTCCCCGACTCTGACCCGCTCTCCCCGACTCTGACCCGCTCTCCCCGACTCTGACCCGCTCTCCCCGACTCTGACCCGCTCTCCCCGACTCTGACCCGCTCTCCCCGACTCTGACCCACTCTCCCCGACTCTGACCCACTCTCCCCGACTCTGACCCACTCTCCCCGACTCTCTGACCCACTCTCCCCGACTCTCTGACCCACTCTCCCCGACTCTCTGACCCACTCTCCCCGACTCTGACCCACTCTCCCCGACTCTGACCCACTCCCCCCGACTCTGACCCACTCTCCCCGACTCTGACCCACTCTCCCCGACTCTGACCCGCTCCCCCCGACTCTGACCCGCTCTCCCCGACTCTGACCCGCTCTCCCCGACTCTCTGACCCACTCTCCCCGACTCTCTGACCCACTCTCCCCGACTCTCTGACCCACTCCCCCCGACTCTGACCCACTCTCCCCGACTCTCTGACCCACTCTCCCCGACTCTCTGACCCACTCTCCCCGACTCTCTGACCCACTCTCCCCGACTCTCTGACCCACTCTCCCCGACTCTGACCCACTCTCCCCGACTCTGACCCACTCTCCCCGACTCTGACCCACTCTCCCCGACTCTCTGACCCACTCTCCCCGACTCTGACCCACTCCCCCCGACTCTGACCCACTCCCCCCGACACTCTGACCCACTCCCCCCGACTCTCTGACCCACTCTCCCCGACTCTCTGACCCACTCTCCCCGACTCTGACCCACTCTCCCCGACTCTGACCCACTCTCCCCGACTCTGACCCACTCTCCCCGACTCTGACCCACTCTCCCCGACTCTCTGACCCACTCTCCCCGACTCTGACCCACTCCCCCCGACTCTGACCCACTCCCCCCGACTCTCTGACCCACTCTCCCCGACTCTGACCCACTCCCCCCGACTCTGACCCACTCCCCCCGACACTCTGACCCACTCCCCCCGACACTCTGACCCACTCCCCCCGACACTCTGACCCACTCTCCCCGACTCTCTGACCCACTCTCCCCGACTCTGACCCACTCCCCCCGACTCTGACCCACTCCCCCCGACTCTGACCCACTCTCCCCGACTCTGACCCACTCCCCCCGACTCTGACCCACTCTCCCCGACTCTGACCCACTCTCCCCGACTCTCTGACCCACTCTCCCCGACTCTCTGACCCACTCTCCCCGACTCTCTGACCCACTCTCCCCGACTCTCTGACCCACTCTCCCCGACTCTGACCCACTCTCCCCGACTCTGACCCACTCCCCCCGACTCTGACCCACTCCCCCCGACTCTGACCCACTCCCCCCGACTCTGACCCACTCTCCCCGACTCTGACCCACTCTCCCCGACTCTCTGACCCACTCTCCCCGACTCTCTGACCCACTCTCCCCGACTCTCTGACCCACTCCCCCCGACTCTGACCCACTCCCCCCGACTCTGACCCACTCCCCCCGACTCTGACCCACTCTCCCGACTCTGACCCGCTCTCCCTGACTCTGACCCACTCTCCCCGTGCTGGAATCTATCGGCCGTTTCTTCCTGGGGTCAGAATCCCGGGATTACCCCCCCTCCCTGAGGGGCATGGTGGGTCTACCCCCCAGCCGCATGTGGCTAAGAAGCCAGCTCACCACAACCCGCCCACGTTGTCAAGGTGGGGGGGGGGGGTAATTAGGGACAGCGCGATAAACACTGGGCCCAGCCAGCGACGCACACTCCCGTGAGTGAATAAGTAATCATTCGGGGGTGGGGGGTGGAGGTTGGGAGAGTAATTCCTCTCCCCCACCCCCCACCCCCGTCTGTTTGAAACCCCTCGATCCAGTCTCCCTCCTGCTCTTTTCTGAACTCGAGGGAGCGAGGGGCTGAACTGCCCGATCTCTCCGTCTAACGCAGCCCTCCCCCCAACCCGACCCTGGTCTCGGTTCGGAGAGGTCTGTTTCCCCTGCTGGCATGGCTGTACGTTCTCAGGACCACCTCCAACTCTTTCGGTTCGTGTCATCATCATGATACTCCCCCCAGCCCCCCGGATCGACGATTCAGCCCCACTCCCTCTGACACGAGGGGTCAGCTCCCTCTCAACACCGCACCCCATCACTCCCCACCCCACACACCCCCCACCCCCACGTCAACCCAGCCTCAGGTCGAATCTCTCTCCTCAGCTGCCCCCACCTGCACCTTCGGCCGTTCTGAGGCCCTGGTGTGTACTCTCAGGGTTCAGGGTAGAGGGTGGGGGGTCTTAGTGGTTTCGCACGTTGGCAGGGTTACACTGACGGGTCCTCACGCGGTGTGCTCTTCACAGTCTCTGGCCGGGGACATTTCGAGAGAGGCCCACCGCGGAAAACAGGCCCTTCGGCCCGTCCTGTCCGTGCCGACCCTGATATCCCTAACCTAATCCAATCCCCGTTCGCCAGCCCCTGGCCCACTACCCTCCAAACCCTTCCTATCCCTGTCCCCATCCACCTTTTCAATGCTGTCATTGTACCAGCCCCCACCCCTTCCTCTGGCAGCTCATTCCACACACGCACCACCCTCTGGGTGAGAAAGTTACCCCTCAGCTCCCTTTCCCCTCTCACCCTAAACCAACCCCCTCTAATTCGGGACTCCCCCACCCCAGGGGGAAAAGACCTTGCCTATTTGCCCCTATCCACGCCCCCTCATGGTTTTATAAACCAGGTCACCCCCTCAGCCTCCGACGCTCCGGGGAAAACAGCCCCAGCCTGTCCAGCCTCTCCCTGTAGCTCAAACCCTCCAACATCCTTGTAAATCTTTCCTGAACCCTTTCACAACATCTTTCCGATGGGAAGGAGACCAGAATTGCACGCGATATCCCAACAGTGGCCCTAACCAACGTCCTGTACAGCCGCAACCTGACCTCCCAACTCCTGTACTCAATACTCTGACCAATAAAGGAAAGCATACCAAACGCCTCCTTCACTATCCTATCTACCTGCGACTCCACTTTCAAGGAGCTATGAACCTGCACTCCAAGGTCTCTTTGTTCAGCAACACTCCCCAGGACCTTACCATTAAGTGTATACGTCCTGCTAAGATTTGCTTTCCCAAAATGCAGCACCTCACATTTATCTGAATTAAACTCCATCTGCCACTTCTCAGCCCATTGGCCCGTCTGGTCCAGATCCTGGTGTAATCTGAGGTAACCCTCTTCACTGTCCACTACACCCTCCGATTTTGGGGTCATCTGCAAACTGACTAACTGTACCTCCGACACCAGTGAAGGGAAGCGTCCCAAACGCCTCCTTCATTATCCTATCCACCTGCGACTCCTCTTTCAAGGAGCTATGAACCCAAGGACCTATCCTCTCTCCAGTTACTCTTCAGTTGTTAGGTCCCCTTTGGATTCTCCTCAATCCTATTTGCCTCCTGCCCCACAGCCTTCGGAACTCCCTGAGGGAGTCACTCGATGCCGGGATGTCCCAGAGCAGAGCCTCATCCCTGTTCCTCCCCCTCTGTCTCTCTGCAGGAGGAACTCTCCAACAACTCGGAGTTGATCCACGCCTACCGCCAACACATGACTGAAGGAAACACCTTGAGCAACATCGAACTGTATTGGAACAGCTACAACAGGTGGGGGAGGGCAGAGTTGGATGGTGGGGTTTGGGCGGGGGGGGGTGTGGGGTGGTGTCAGTCCAACGGTGGGTGGACCGCCCGAGGCCCGGACTCGCCCCTTGCCGGAATGGGCTTCCGCGGTGGTTGGAGACCAAGCGGGAAAGGGTCGATCCAAGATGGCTGACAGGAAATGGCCCATCCTGCCGAGAGAACGAACCTCCCTGTCCCAGCCTCCCCACCCCGGCCCCCGCGCCACCTTTGCCCGCGGGTAGATTCATAGAATCCCTACAGTGTGGAGACAGGCCCTTTGGCCCAACAAGTCCACACCAACCCCCCGAAGAGTGGCCCACCCAGTCCCATTCCCCTATCCCATTATCTTATACTTACGACTGACTAATACACATAACCTGCGCCCTATGAGTAACTTAGAACGGCCAATCCACCCTAACCTGCACATCCCCGGGCACTATGGGTAATTTAGCACAGCCAATCCACCCTAACCTGCACATCCCTGGGTACTATGGGTAATTTAGCACGGCCAATCCACCCTAACCTGCACATCCCTGGGCACTATGGGTAATTTAGCACGGCCCATCCACCCCAACCTGCACATCCCTGGGCACTATGGGTAATTTAGCACGGCCAATCCACCCTAACCTGCACATCCCTGGGCACTA
Source organism: Chiloscyllium plagiosum (assembly GCF_037043375.1). Classification (NCBI taxonomy): domain Eukaryota; kingdom Metazoa; phylum Chordata; class Chondrichthyes; order Orectolobiformes; family Hemiscylliidae; genus Chiloscyllium; species Chiloscyllium plagiosum. Next base: position 73,200,605 of record NW_028270165.1, read on the forward strand.
TGGGTAATTTAGCACGGCCAATCCACCCCAACCTGCACATCCCTGGGCACTATGGGTAATTTAGCATGGCCCATCCACCCCAACCTGCACATCCCTGGGCACTATGGGTAATTTAGCATGGCCCATCCACCCCAACCTGCACATCCCTGGGCACTATCGGTAATTTAGAACGGCCAATCCACCCTGAGCTGTACATCTTTGGACTGTGGGAGGAAACCCACACAGACATTGGGGGGCGGGGGTGGAGTAGAATGTGCAAACTCCACACAGACAGTCGCCCCGAGGCTGGGATCGAACCCGGGTCCCTGAGGCAGCGGTGCTAACCACTGAGCCACCGTGCTGGAGCGTGTCCAGCGGAGAGTCACATGGATGATCCCAGGAACGCTAGGCCCTAACACACGATGAACGGTCCGGGACCCCGGGATTGTATTCGTTAAGGGTTGAGAAGGTCGAGGGGAGATCGAATAGAAACTTAGAAGGTGATGCAAGGCTTAAAAAGGATGGGAATTGTTTCCGTCAGGTGGGGAAGAGACTAGGAACCGTGGGCACAGCCTTAGAATTAGAGGCCGGGGTGGGGAGGAGGGGGGGGGAAGAGGGGCAATTTGGAACTGAAATGAGGAGACGTTTCCTCAGCCAGAGGGTGGTGGGCCTCTGCAATTCATTGCCACGGAGCCCAGTGTAGGCCGGGACGTTAAATGTCTTCAAAGCAGAGATTGATGACTTCGTAATCTCGCAAGGGATAAGGGGAGAGTGCGGGTGAGGGGCGTTGAAATGCCCATCAGCCACGATAGAGCGGCAGAGTGGACTCAGTGGGCCGAATGGCCTTACATCCACTCCTACGTCTTATGGTCTTTTCCGCCGTTGGGTAATGCTGGAGAAAGTCAGTGTTTCCTGCGAGATGGGGGGTGGGAAAGAGAGGAACAATAACCCAAGATTCAACACTTTTGAGTCCGGTGGGTGGGGGTGGGGGTGGGGGGGTGACTCTTCACCAGAGCTGAAGGGGACCCGGTCAATGACGTCCATTACCCCGTGGATGAGAGGGGGAGCGAGTGGCGGTGCCCAGAGAAAAAGGCGGGAGTTAGTGCTGACATTGGCGGAGGAGGGATTGAGATGTGGAATGGGTGTTAATGGCAGGGAGGTAATGGGTCTGCTTTACTCAGAGCAGGAGACACAAGGAAAATGGCGGAGGAGGGATTGAGATGTGGAATGGGTGTTAATGGCATGGAGATGGGGGGGGGCACGTTTGAAAACTGCTGTTGCTTTTCATCTTTCCCTCTCTCTCGGGCGAGGGGATGGATGTCTGCCGTTCTCACACTGGCGTGGTTTTTCTTTCTTGCCTGCAGTCGCCGTGACCTGGAGATAGACCGTGTCGGCGCAGGAACTCTCAAGTAAGATGGCCGACGGGGTGGTGGGGTTGGGGGGAGAGGGGGTTGGGCCAACCTCTCCCGCTTCTGGAAGGTCCGGGTTTACCTCCCCCACCCCCCAAAACGCCGTCTGCCCTGTCCTGGTGGTGGGGTTACCCCCCCACCCACCTCCGCGGTCAGCCATTACGGAGGGAGGGGTTGGTGGTTCATGTCTCTTTTGGAGGGGGAGGGGAATGGAGGCGCATGGAGAGCCCAACCGACCGGGTCAAGCGGGGGAGGGCGAGGGGTGAGGGCCACAGACTTCCTTACCCCCTAAAAAGAGGGGGGGGGGGGGGGGGAGGGCATTGCCCGGGCCCGAGTTGGTTGAGGGGGGCGGTTTTAACCGCGATGGAATGCCACCGGAAGACTAGGCTGTTAAGGAGTCCATCTTTTCTGCCCTTGTCACTCCCGAGGAGAGGAGTAGGGAGGAGGGAGTATGGAGGGACGGTCGAACCCCAGCCCCAGTCCAGCGGCGGGGGGGGGGGGGGGGGGTTTGACCCTGCGACCTCTCGGTGTGGCCTCCCCAACTGATCCTGCTCTGTTGGCGTCTCCTCCAGGTGCCCTGTCATGCTGGTGGTCGGAGATCATGCCCCTCACGAGGACGCCGTGGTACGTGACTCCCGTCTCCCGAAACGCGCACCCAGCCCACCCCCTCAACCCCGCGGGGCACGACGCCCGCCCGGAGAGAAACGGCGCAGGGGGATCTGGGCGACCGACCGAGCCTCGGGACCAGGGAGTGGGCGCCCGCGCGAGGGGATGGCGGGTGGGATTCCAGCCTCAATCGCTGGAAGGAATGGAGCGTACGAGCGCGACGAAGGGGTTTCCCACGCTTTCAGTCAGACCGCCAGTGGGTTGGGAGGGTGTGTGGGGGGGGTTGGGTGGTGAGGGAATGGAGTCAGAGAGACACACAGCACGGAAACAGACCTTTCGGCAGTGCTCGGCCCTCCCCACCTGCCAGGTCCGGGCCCATGTCCCTCCGAGATTTACCGGGGCAGCGTTGGAGGTCGAGGGATGACCTGATGGAGGTTTATAATATCACGTAGGGGTCGTGAACGGTAGGCAGCCGTACCCTTGGGTGGTGGGGGGGCACTTTTACAGCGAGAGGCAGGAGACTTAAATACATGATGGGCTAATGTTTTTACACAGAGGGTGGTGGGGCGAACTTTCTGAGGAAGTGGGATTAGTTTGGGGATTGATCCAGGGTCATGGGGAGAGAGAGCGGGGCAGTGGGATTAGTTTGGGGATCGATACAGGGCTATGGGGAGAGAGTGGGGCAGTGGGATTAGTTTGGGGATTGATCCAGGGTCATGGGGAGAGAGAGCGGGGCAGTGGGATTAGTTTGGGGATCGATACAGGGCTATGGGGAGAGAGAGCGGGGCAGTGGGATTAGTTTGGGGATTGATCCAGGGTCATGGGGAGAGAGAGCGGGGCAGTGGGATTAGTTTGGGGATCGATACAGGGCTATGGGGAGAGAGTGGGGCAGTGGGATTAGTTTGGGGATCGATACAGGGCTATGGGGAGAGAGAGTGGGGCAGTGGGATTAGTTTGGGGATCGATACAGGGCTATGGGGAGAGAGCGGGGCAGTGGGATTAGTTTGGGGATCGATACAGGGCTATGGGGAGAGAGAGCGGGGCAGTGGGATTAGTTTGGGGATCGATACAGGGCTATGGGGAGAGAGAGTGGGGCAGTGGGATTAGTTTGGGGATCGATACAGGGCTATGGGGAGAGAGCGGGGCAGTGGGATTAGTTTGGGGATCGATACAGGGCTATGGGGAGAGAGAGTGGGGCAGTGGGATTAGTTTGGGGATTGATACAGGGCTATGGGGAGAGAGAGTGGGGCAGTGGGATTAGTTTGGGGATTGATACAGGGCTATGGGGAGAGAGAGTGGGGCAGTGGGATTAGTTTGGGGATTGATACAGGGCTATGGGGAGAGAGAGCGGGGGAGAGAGAGCGGGGCAGTGGGATTAGTTTGGGGATCGATACAGGGCTATGGGGAGAGAGTGGGGCAGTGGGATTAGTTCGGGGATCGATACAGGGCTATGGGGAGAGAGAGTGGGGCAGTGGGATTAGTTTGGGGATTGATACAGGGTTATGGGGAGAGAGAGCGGGGCAGTGGGATTAGTTTGGGGATTGATACAGGGCTATGGGGAGAGAGAGCGGGGCAGTGGGATTAGTTTGGGGATTGATACAGGGTTATGGGGAGAGAGCGGGGCAGTGGGATTAGTTTGGGGATTGATACAGGGCTATGGGGAGAGAGAGCGGGGCAGTGGGATTAGTTTGGGGATTGATACAGGGATAAGAGGAGAGAGTTTCGACAGAACTCGAGAGGCGTAGGTTTAGGATGAGAGGGGAAAGAGACCTAAGGGGCAACTTTTTCACCCAGAGGGTGGTGTGTGTATGGAATGAGCTGCCAGAGGATGTGGTGGAGGCTGGTACAATTGCAACATTTAAGAGGCATCTGGATGGGTATATGAATAGGAAGGGTTTGGAGGGATATGGGCCGGGTTACTGGCAGGTGGGACTAGATTGGGTTTGGGATATCTGGTCGGCATGTACGGGTTGGACCGAAGGGTCTGTTTCCATGCTGTCCATATCTGTGAATCTAAGTACGTGGACAGGGAAAGGTT
>NW_028270165.1:73205136-73260136 GCF_037043375.1 Chiloscyllium plagiosum
GGAGAGAGGGGGGGAGGAGGGGAGGGGAGAGGGGGAGGAAGGGAGAGAGAGATGTCATCGAGAGTATCTCAATCACATTCCCAAACTAGAATTCACCCCGACAATGACCTTTCACCCCGACAATGACCTTTCACCCCCTGACCATGACCTTTCACTCCCTGACCATGACCTTTCACCCCCTGACCATGGACCTTTCACCCCCTGACCATGACCTTTCACCCCCTGACCTTTGTCCTCCTGACCTATGTCCCCAACAATGACCTATCACCTTCTGACCCTCGCTCCTCCCCCCAGACACTGAACTTTCACCCCTGACCCTCGACTCCCCCCACCCAGACACTGACCTTTCACCCCTGACCCTCGACTCCCCCCACCCAGACACTGACCTTTCACCCCTGACCCTCGACTCCCCCACCCCAGACAACGACCTTTCACCCCTGACCCTCGACTCCCCCCACCCAGACAACGACCTTTCACCCCTGACCCTCGACTCCCCCCACCCAGACAACGACCTTTCACCCCTGACCCTCGACTCCCCCCACCAGACAACGACCTTTCACCCCTGACCCTCGACTCCCCCCACCCAGACAACGACCTTTCACCCCTGACCCTCGACTCCCCCACCCAGACAACGACCTTTCACCACCCCACTCCATCACAACCTCCCCCCCCCCCACCACGCACCCAACCGGACACAACCCGACACAACCCTGACAGGAAATGACCTCAGGCCTCCCTACGCCTACCACAGGACCTGACCTGTGACCCCTGCCCACCACCCCCGTTCGCCCACCAGGCACCCGGAGGCCACTTGGCCCCTCCTCCCGTGGCCCGCCCGGCACCGGTTCCTGCCCTGCTTCACCGCCCCCTCCCCAGCTCCTCGGTTTGTTTGGGGGTGGGGGGGGGGTTAAGGGAGAGTGCGGCTCCCGTCATACATCTTGCCCGACGGGCCCCCCCTTCGCTCACTTGATGGCCTGGCACATATCCAGGCCCATTTTGACGCAGCTGCGGGCGTGGGTGGGGAGCGACACGGGCAGGCCCGAGACGCAGTAGTAGCAGTCCCCCAGGGATCTTGATCCTCATGCACTCGTTGTCCTGCGAGAGACGGGGTGTGGGTTGTGGGGGAGAGAGAGAGAGAGAGAGAGAGTCAGATGGGGGTCGCCTTTTGACGCCAAGGGGCCATCTTGGAAATCCGAGGGTTGACGTGAGCCTGGCCGGGCGGCCATCTTGGAAGTCCGAGCGCCAACACCCGTCGGCTGATCCCCACCCCCCCCCCACCCCCCCGGGTGAACTTGCCGAGCCCTCACCTTGGCGATCTGGTCGAACTTGCCGAAGAGTTCGTTCAACATCAGGACCAGCTCCTTGGGTGAGCACTCGCTGGCCAGTCGGGTGAAGCCCACAATGTCCGCGTAAAGGATGCTGGGAAGGGGTTGGGGAGGATGAGGGAAGTGGGGGGGGGGGGGGGAGAAGCAGGGGTGAGAGGCGGCCAACACGCACACGCACGCATGTCCCCACTCCACCCCAACATGGCCCCCTCAGACCTTCCCTTACCCGTGAACCTCAGTCCCACGGCAAACCCCTTCCAATTCCCCTCCAAATATCCCCCCGGTTCCCATCCTCCCCATTTCCTGAGAGCCACCACTTCCCCAGGTGCCCCCTTCCCACCCCCTGCACAGATTTCCACACTCCCACCCTATCCCCGTATCCCACAATCCCACCCTATCCCCGTATCCCACAATCCCACCCTATCCCCGTATCCCACACACTCCCACCCTATCCCCGAATCCCACACACTCCCACCCTATCCCCGAATCCCACACTGCCACCCTATCCCCGAATCCCACACACTCCCACCCTATCCCCGAATCCCACACACTCCCACCCTATCCCCGAATCCCACACTGCCACCCTATCCCCGAATCCCACACACTCCCACCCTATCCCCGAATCCCACACTGCCACCCTATCCCCGAATCCCACACTGCCACCCTATCCCAGAATCCCACACTCCCACCCTATCCCCGAATCCCACACTGCCACCCTATCCCAGAATCCCACACTGCCACCCTATCCCAGAATCCCACACACTCCCACCCTATCCCCGAATCCCACACTGCCACCCTATCCCCGAATCCCACACTGCCACCCTATCCCAGAATCCCACACACTCCCACCCTATCCCCGAATCCCACACTGCCACCCTATTCCCCGAAACCCACACTGCCACCCTATCATAGAATCCCACACTGCCACCCTATCCCCGAATCCCACACTCCCACCCTATCCCCGAATCCCACACAGCCACCCTATCCCCGAATCCCACACAGCCACCCTATCCCCGAATCCCACACTGCCACCCTATCCCCGAATCCTACACTCCCACCCTATCCCAGAATCCCACACTCCCACCCTATCCCAGAATCCCACACTGCCACCCTATCCCCGAATCCCACACTGCCACCCTATCCCAGAATCCCACACTGTCACCCTATCCCAGAATCCCACACTGCCACCCTATCCCCGAATCCCACACTGCCACCCTATCCCCGAATCCCACACTGCCACTCTATCCCCGAATCCCACATTGCCACCCTATCCCCGAATCCCACACTCCCACCCTATCCCCGAATCCCACACAGCCACCCTATCCCAGAATCCCACACTGTCACCCTATCCCAGAATCCCACACTGCCACCCTATCCCAGAATCCCACATTGCCACCCTATCCCCGAATCCCACACTGCCACCCTATCCCAGAATCCCACACTGCCACCCTATCCCCAGAATCCCACACTGCCACCCTATCCCCGAATCCCACACTCCCACCCTATCCCCGAATCCCACACTGCCACCCTATCCCAGAATCCCACACTGCCACCCTATCCCAGAATCCCACACTGCCACCCTATCCCCGAATCCCACACTGCCACCCTATCCCCGAATCCCACACTCCCACCCTATCCCCGAATCCCACACACTCCCACCCTATCCCCGAATCCCACACTGCCACCCTATCCCAGAATCCCACACTGTCACCCTATCCCAGAATCCCACACTCCCACCCTATCCCCGAATCCCACACTCCCACCCTATCCCCGAATCCCACACTCCCACCCTATCCCCGAATCCCACACACTCCCACCCTATCCCCGAATCCCACACTGCCACCCTATCCCAGAATCCCACACACTCCCACCCTATCCCCGAATCCCACACTCCCACCCTATCCCAGAATCCCACACTCCCACCCTATACCCGAATTCCACACTGCCACCCTATCCCCGAATCCCACACTCCCACCCTATCCCCGAATCCCACACTCCCACCCTATCCCAGAATCCCACACTGCCACCCTATCCCCGAATCCCACACTGCCACCCTATCCCCGAATCCCACACAGCCACCCTATCCCCGAATCCCACACTGCCACCCTATCCCCGAATCCTACACTCCCACCCTATCCCAGAATCCCACACTCCCACCCTATCCCCGAATCCCACACACTGCCACCCTATCCCCGAATCCTACACTCCCACCCTATCCCAGAATCCCACACTCCCACCCTATCCCCGAATCCCACACTGCCACCCTATCCCAGAATCCCACACTGCCACCCTATCCCCGAATCCCACACTCCCACCCTATCCCCGAATCCCACACTGCCACCCTATCCCAGAATCCCACACTCCCACCCTATCCCCGAATCCCACACTGCCACCCTATCCCCAGAATCCCACACTCCCACCCTATCCCAGAATCCCACACTGTCACCCTATCCCAGAATCCCACACTCCCACCCTATCCCCGAATCCCACACTGCCACCCTATCCCCGAATCCCACACTCCCACCCTATCCCCGAATCCCACACTCCCACCCTATCCCCAGAATCCCACACTCCCACCCTATCCCAGAATCCCACACTCCCACCCTATCCCCGAATCCCACACTGTCACCCTATCCCAGAATCCCACACTCCCACCCTATCCCGGTATCCCCCCTCCCCCAATCCTGGCGATTCCCTACCTGACGTCCCGGTGGTGTTTGACGTAGAGGTTGTGGAAGTTGTTGGTGCTCTCGGGCTGGGGTTGACCCTCCCGGGGCCCGGTCAGACGCTCGATGATCTCCGCCTTCATCTCCAGGGCGATGTAGAGGGGCAGCACCGAGAGCAGGAGGTGGTCCTGAGGTCAAACAGCAACCACGCGGGGGGGGGGGGGGGGGGGGGGGGGTGGGGAGAGAGGAGGGGGGGCGGAGCCGTTAGCATGTACAGACTCTCCCATTTCCCCATCGCCTCGTCCACCCCCCTCCCACTGCCATGCGCAAGTCACCGGCACCGTCCCGTCTCACGTAAGGAGGACATTCGGCCCATCTGCTACCCCCCCCCCCCGTTCAGTGCGATCTGATTGTCCTCCGCTCCCCATTTTCCTCCCCTCCATTCCCCTTCCTGGTTAAATCCCTCTCTGTCTCAGCCTTGTATACCCTCAGTGCCCCGGCCCTCCATTCCCCTTCCTGGTTAAATCTCTCTCTGTCACAGCCTTGAATACCCTCAATGCCCCAGCCCTCCATCCCCCTTCCTGGTTAAATCTCTCTCTCTGTCTCAGCCTTGAATACCCTCAATGTCCCAGCCCTCCATTCCCCTTCCTGGTTAAATCTCTCTCTGTCACAGCCTTGAATACCCTCAATGTCCCAGCCCTCCATTCCCCTTCCTGGTTAAATCTCTCTCTGTCTCAGCCTTGAATACCCTCAATGTCCCGGCCCTCCATTCCCCTTCCTGGTTAAATCTCTCTCTGTCTCAGCCTTGAATACCCTCAATGTCCCAGCCTCCATTCCCCTTCCTGGTTAAATCTCTCTCTGTCTCAGCCTTGAATACCCTCAATGTCCCAGCCCTCCATTCCCCTTCCTGGTTAAATCTCTCTCTGTCTCAGCCTTGAATACCCTCAATGCCCCAGCCCTCCATTCCCCTTCCTGGTTAAATCTCTCTCTGTCTCAGCCTTGAATACCCTCAATGTCCCAGCCCTCCATTCCCCTTCCTGGTTAAATCTCTCTGTCTCAGCCTTGTATACCCTCAATGTCCCAGCCCTCCATTCCCCTTCCTGGTTAAATCTCTCTCTGTCACAGCCTTGAATACCCTCAATGTCCCAGCCCTCCATCCCCCTTCCTGGTTAAATCTCTCTCTGTCTCAGCCTTGAATACCCTCAATGTCCCAGCCCTCCATTCCCCTTCCTGGTTAAATCTCTCTCTGTCTCAGCCTTGTGTACCCTCAATGCCCCAGCCCTCCATTCCCCTTCCTGGTTAAATCTCTCTCTGTCTCAGCCTTGAATACCCTCAATGCCCCGGCCCTCCATTCCCCTTCCTGGTTAAATCTCTCTCTGTCTCTCTCTCTCTGGAGGGGGGCAGCAGATACACACGGGGGGGGACACCACTCCTCCCACCTCCCCTCAACTCTGACCCCCTCCCCATCCAGGAATCTATCGGCCGTTCCTTCCTGGGGTCAGAATCCTGGGATTGCCCCCCCCTCCCTGAGGGGCATCGTGGGTCTACCCCACAGCACGTGGCTACGATGGCAGCTCACCCCCCCCACCTTCTCAAGTGTCAGGTGGGTGGGGGGGTGGGAGGTGGAGGTGAGAGATGGAGGGGGGATGGAGTTTGCGATAAATACTGACTGACTGCCCACAGACATAACACTCAAAGCCCCCCTCCTGCGGGATTCAAGGTCAACATCTCCCACCCACCGAAACCCTCGCTCCCGAGTGGACAGAGAGGGGGAGAGAAAGAGAGAAACATTTAGCGTCGTAGTACGGGAACAGACCCTTCGGCCCGACCCGTCCGTGCTGACCCTGATATCCCTAACCTAATCCAGTCCCCGTTTGCCAGTCCTTGGCCCATTACCCTCCAATCCCTTCCTATCCCTGTCCCCATCCACCATTTTCAATGCTGTCATTGTACCAGCCCCCACCCCTTCCTCTGGCAGCTCATTCCACACACGTACCACCCTCTGGGTGAGAAAGTTACCCCTCGGCTCCCTTTCCCCTCTCACCCTAAACCTACGCCCCTCCAGTTCTGGACTCCCCCCACCCCAGGGGGGAAAAGACCTTGTCTATTTACCCCTCTCCACGCCCCCTCACAGTTTTATAAACCAGGTCACCCCCTCAGCCTCCGACGCTCCGGGGAAAACAGCCCCGGCCTGTCCAGCCTCTCCCTAGAGCTCAAACCCTCCAACATCCTTGTAAATCTTTCCTGAACCCTTTCACAACATCTTTCCGATAGGAATGAGACCAGAATTGCACACAATATTCCAACAGTGGTCCTAACCAACGTCCTGTACAGCCGCAACCTGACCTCCCAACTCCTGTACTCAATACTCTGACCAATAAAGGAAAGCATACCAAACGCCTCCTTCACTATCCTATCTACCTGCGACTCCACTTTCAAGGAGCTATGAACCTGTACTCCAAGGTCTCTTTGTTCAGCCACACTCCCCAGGACCTTACCATTAAGTGTATAAGTCCTGCTAAGATTTGCTTTCCCAAAATGCAGCACCTCACATTTATCTGAATTAAACTGCATCTGCCACTTCTCAGCCCATTGGCCCGTCTGGTCCAGACCCTGTTGTAATCTGAGGTAACCCTCTTCGCTGTCCGCTACACCCTCCGATTTTGGGGTCATCTGCAAACTGACTAACTGTACCTCCGACACCAGTGAAGGGAAGCGTCCCAAACGCCTCCTTCATTATCCTATCCACCTGCGGCTCCTCTTTCCCAAGATAAAGCTCTCCCTGGCCTGGCCTAATATTCACTGCCCCGTCCGCAACTGCTCCACCGGGTGGTCCAGAGTCCACCAAGGGAGGCTGTGGGGTCTGGAGTCACGTGTAGGCCGCAGACCGAGGTAAGGGCGGCGGGCTCCCTCCCGAACAGACACCCAGCTGGGGGCCAAACCGCCCCGTCGTTAGGCGCTCGGTTCGGCCATTTTGTTTTTCACCTGATCCAATTCCGAACCTGCCGGATTCGAACCCCGGCAACGCCTTCCAGGATTCCCGACATCTTCCGCGGGTCTCCCCTGAACCTCACCCCCTCGCTTTGAAATCGGGATCCCCGGTTAATTGAGTCCCTCCCCAACTCTGGGGAAAAGGCCCCTTGGCCCTCCACCCTGGATTGGACAGGGTGGGACAGTGGTCAACGCCGCTGCCTCACGGCGCTAGGGGCCCGGGTTCGGTCCCACCCTCAGGCGGTGGGTGGGGGTGGCGACAGTCTGTGTGGAGTTTGCACATTCCCACCACCGCCGCTCCCACTACCAACTGCGTCTGTGTGAGCAGGGATGTGTAGGTTAGGGTGGATTGGCCGTGCTAAATTACCCATAGTGCCCAGGGATGTGCAGGTTAGGGTGGATTGGCCGTGCTAAATTACCCATAGTGCCCAGGGATGTGCACTTTAGGGTGGATTGGCCATGCTAAATTACCCATAGTGCCCAGGGATGTGCAGGTTAGGGTGGATTGGCCGTGCTACATTACCCATAGTGCCCAGGGATGTGCAGGTTAGGGTGGATTGGCCACGCTAAATTACCCATAGTGCCCAGGGATGTGCAGGTTAGGGTGGATTGGCCGTGCTAAATTACCCATAGTGCCCAGGGATGTGCAGGTTAGGGAGGATTGGCCATGCTAAATTACCCATAGTGCCCAGGGATGTGCACTTTAGGGTGGATTGGCCATGCTAAATTACCCATAGTGCCCAGGGATGTGCAGGTTAGGGTGGATTGCCCGTGCTAAATTACCCATAGTGCCCAAGGATGTGCAGGTTAGGGTGGATTGGCCGTGCTAAATTACCCATAGTGCCCAGGGATGTGCAGGTTAGGGAGGATTGGCCATGCTAAATTACCCATAGTGCCCAGGGATGTGCAGGTTAGGGAGGATTGGCCATGCTAAATTACCCATAGTGCCCAGGGATGTGCACTTTAGGGTGGATTGGCCATGCTAAATTACCCATAGTGCCCAGGGATGTGCAGGTTAGGGTGGATTGCCCGTGCTAAATTACCCATAGTGCCCAGGGATGTGCAGGTTAGGGTGGATTGGCCGCGCTAAATTACCCATAGTGCACAGGGATGTGCAGGTTAGGGTGGATTGGCCACGCTAAATTACCCATAGTGCCCAGGGATGTGCAGGTTAGGGTGGATTGGCCGTGTTAAATTACCCATAGTGCCCAGGGATGTGCAGGTTAGGGTGGATTGGCCGTGCTAAATTACCCATAGTGCCCAGGGATGTGCAGGTTAGGGTGGATTGGCCATGCTAAATTACCCATAGTGCCCAGGGATGTGCAGGTTAGGGTGGATTGGCCGCGCTAAATTACCCATAGTGCACAGGGATGTGCAGGTTAGGGTGGATTGGCCACGCTAAATTACCCATAGTGCCCAGGGATGTGCAGGTTAGGGTGGATTGGCCGTGTTAAATTACCCATAGTGCCCAGGGATGTGCAGGTTAGGGTGGATTGGCCGTGCTAAATTACCCATAGTGCCCAGGGATGTGCAGGTTAGGGTGGATTGGCCATGCTAAATTACCCATAGTGCCCAGGGATGTGCAGGTTAGGGTGGATTGGCCATGCTAAATTACCCATAGTGCCCAGGGATATGTAGATAAGGTGCATTAGGCAGGGGGAATGGGTCTGGGTGGGTTACTCTTCAGAGGGTCGGTGTTGTTGGGCCGAAGGGCCTGTTTCCACACTGTAGGGATTCTCGGATTTTGTAGACCTCGATCAAGGATCCCCCCTCAGCTCCGTCTTTCTACTGAAAATTATCCTAATCTACACAACTTGTCTTCATCGCTAGTGCCCTCCATATCAGGCAACACCCTGGTGAACCGCCTCTGCACCCTCTCCCAAGCATCCACGTTTCCCCCCCCCACCGGAGGTTGCAAGGCCTGGTTGGCGAGAAAGAGGTTGGAGGTCGCAACTAGGCCCAGTTTGCTGGGGTTGAGGATGTCAGAGATCGCGACTAGGCCCGGTTAGCAGGTGAGTAGGGCTGGTGGATGTCAGAGATCGCGACTAGGCCCGGTTAGCGGGGCAGTGGGGCTGGAGGATGTCAGAGATTACGACTAGGCCCGGTTAGCGGGGGAGTGGGGCTGGAGGATGTCAGAGATCGCGACTAGACCCGGTTAGCGGGGGAGTGGGGCCGGAGGATGTCAGAGATTGCGACTAGGCCCGGTTAGCGGGGGAGTGGGGCCGGATAGTGTCAGAGATCGTGACTAGGCCCGGTTAGCAGGGGAGTGGGGCCGGAGTGTGTCAGAGATCGCGACTAGACCCGGTTAGCAGGGGAGTGGGGCCGGAGGATGTCAGAGATCGCGACTAGGCCCAGTTAGCACGGCAGTGGGGCTGGAGGATGTCAGAGATCGCGACTAGGCCCGATTAGCAGGGGAGTGGGGCTGGAGGATGTCAGAGATCGCAACTAGGCCCGGTTAGTGGGGGAGTGGGGCTGGAGGATGTCAGAGATCACGACTAGGCCCCGTTAACGGGGAAGTGGGGCCGGAGGATGTCAGAGATCGCGACTAGGCCTGGTTAGCGGGGCAGTGGGGCTGGAGGATGTCAGAGATCGCGACTAGACCCGGTTCGCGGGAGAGTGGGGTTGGAGGATGTCAGAGATCGCGACTAGGCCGATTAGCAGGGGAGTGGAGCCAGAGAGTGTCAGAGATCGCGACTAGGCCCGATTAGCAGGGGAGTGGAGCCGGAGGGTGTCAGAGTTCGCGACTAGGCCCGGTTAGCAGGGGAGTGGGGCTGGAGAATGTCAGAGATCGCGACTAGGCCCGGTTAGCGGGGGAGTGGGGCCGGAGTGTGTCAGAGATCGTGACTAGGCCCGGTTAGCAGGGGAGTGGGGCCGGAGTGTGTCAGAGATCGCGACTAGACCCGGTTAGCAGGGGAGTGGGGCCGGAGTGTGTCAGAGATCGCGACTAGGCCCCGTTAATGGGGGAGTCGGGCCAGAGTGTGTCAGAGATCGCGACTAGGCCCCGTTAATGGGGGAGTGGGGCTGGAGTGTGTCAGAGATCGCGACTAGGCCCCGTTAACGGGGGAGTGGGGCCGGAGGATGTCAGAGATCGCGACTAGGCCCGGTTAGTGGTGGAGTGGGGCTGGAGGATGTCAGAGATCGCGACTAGGCCCGGTTAACGGGGGAGTGGGGCCGGAGGATGTCAGAGATCGCGACTAGGCCCGGTTAGTAGGGCAGTGGGGCTGGAGGATGTCAGAGATCGCGACTAGACCCGGTTCGCGTGAGAGTGGGGCTGGAGGATGTCAGAGATCGCGACTAGGCCGATTAGCAGGGGAGTGGAGCCAGAGAGTGTCAGAGATGGCCACTCGGCCCGATTAGCAGGGGAGTGGAGCCGGAGAGTGTCAGAGATCGCGACTAGGCCCGGTTAGCAGGGGAGTGGGGCTGGAGGATGCCAGAGATCGCGACTAGCCCGATTAGCAGGGGAGTAGAGCCGGAGGGTGTCAGAGATCGCGACTAGGCCCGGTTAGCAGGGGAGTGGGGCTGGAGGATGTCAGAGATTGCGACTAGGCCCGGTTAGCGGGAGAATGGGGCTGGAGGATGTTAGAGATTGCGACTAGGCCCGGTTAGCTGGGGAGTCGTGCCGGACAGTGTCAGAGATCGTGACTAGGCCCGGTTAGCAGGGGAGTGGGGCCGGAGGATGTCAGAGATCGTGACTAGGCCCGGTTAGCAGGGGAGTGGGGCCGGAGGATGTCAGAGATCGCGACTAGGCCCGGTTAGCAGGGGAGTGGGGCTGGAGGATGTCAGAGATCGCGACTAGGCCCGGTTAGCGGGGGAGTGGGGCTGGAGGATGTCAGAGATTGCGACTAGACCTGGTTAGCAGGGGAGTGGGGCTGGAGGATGTCAGAGATTGCGACTAGGCCCGGTTAGCGGGGGAGTGGGGCTGGAGGATGTCAGAGATTGCGACTAGACCTGGTTAGCAGGGGAGTGGGGCTGGAGGATGTCAGAGATTGCGACTAGGCCCGGTTAGCGGGGGAGTGGGGCCGGACAGTGTCAGAGATCGTGACTAGGCCCGGTTAGCAGGGGAGTGGGGCCGGAGTGTGTCAGAGATCGCGACTAGACCCGGTTAGCGGGGGAGTGGGGCTGGAGAATGTCAGAGATCGCGACTAGGCCCGGTTAGCGGGGGAGTGGGGCCGGAGTGTGTCAGAGATCGTGACTAGGCCCGGTTAGCAGGGGAGTGGGGCCGGAGTGTGTCAGAGATCGCGACTAGGCCCGGTTAGCGGGGGAGTGGGGCCGGAGTGTGTCAGAGATCGTGACTAGGCCCGGTTAGCAGGGGAGTGGGGCCGGAGTGTGTCAGAGATCGCGACTAGGCCCCGTTAATGGGGGAGTCGGGCCAGAGTGTGTCAGAGATCGCGACTAGGCCCCGTTAATGGGGGAGTGGGGCTGGAGTGTGTCAGAGATCGCGACTAGGCCCCGTTAACGGGGGAGTGGGGCCGGAGGATGTCAGAGATCGCGACTAGGCCCGGTTAGCAGGGGAGTGGGGCTGGAGGATGTCAGAGATCGCGACTAGGCCCGGTTAGCGGGGGAGTGGGGCTGGAGGATGTCAGAGATTGCGACTAGACCTGGTTAGCAGGGGAGTGGGGCTGGAGGATGTCAGAGATTGCGACTAGGCCCGGTTAGCGGGGGAGTGGGGCTGGAGGATGTCAGAGATTGCGACTAGACCTGGTTAGCAGGGGAGTGGGGCTGGAGGATGTCAGAGATTGCGACTAGGCCCGGTTAGCGGGGGAGTGGGGCCGGACAGTGTCAGAGATCGTGACTAGGCCCGGTTAGCAGGGGAGTGGGGCCGGAATGTGTCAGAGATCGTGACTAGGCCCGGTTAGCAGGGGAGTGGGGCCGGAGTGTGTCAGAGATCGCGACTAGACCCGGTTAGCGGGGGAGTGGGCCGGAGTGTGTCAGAGATCGCGACTAGGCCCAGTTAGCAGGGGAGTGGGGCTGGAGGATGTCAGAGATCGCGACTAGGCCCGATTAGCAGGGGTGTGAGGCTGGAGGATTTCAGAGATTGCGACTAGGCCCGGTTAGTGGGGGAGTGGGGCTGGAGGATGTCAGAGATCACGACTAGGCCCCGTTAACGGGGAAGTGGGGCCGGAGGATGTCAGAGATCGCGACTAGGCCCGGTTAGCGGGGCAGTGGGGCTGGAGGATGTCAGAGATCGCGACTAGACCCGGTTCGCGGGAGAGTGGGGCTGGAGGATGTCAGAGATCGCGACTAGGCCGATTAGCAGGGGAGTGGAGTCGGACAGTGTCAGAGATCGCGACTAGGCCCGGTTAGCAGGGGAGTGGGGCTGGAGGATGTCAGAGATTGCGACTAGGCCCGGTTAGCAGGGGAGTGGAGTCGGACAGTGTCAGAGATCGCGACTAGGCCCGGTTAGCAGGGGAGTGGGGCTGGAGGATGTCAGAGATCGTGACTAGGCCTGGTTAGCGGGGGAGTGGGGCTGGAGGATGTCAGAGATTGCGACTAGACCCGGTTAGCAGGGGAGTGGGGCTGGAGGATGTCAGAGATTGCGACTAGACCCGGTTAGCAGGGGAGTGGGGCTGGAGGATGTCAGAGATCGCGACTAGGCCCGGTTAGCAGGGGAGTGGGGCTGGAGAATGTCAGAGATTGCGACTAGGCCCGGTTAGCGGGGGAGTGGGGCTGGAGGATGTCAGAGATTGCGACTAGACCCGGTTAGCAGGGGAGTGGGGCTGGAGGATGTCAGAGATTGCGACTAGACCCGGTTAGCAGGGGAGTGGGGCTGGAGGATGTCAGAGATCGCGACTAGGCCCGGTTAGCGGGGCAGTGGGGCTGGAGGATGTCAGAGATCGCGACTAGACCTGGTTCGCGGGAGAGTGGGGCTGGAGGATGTCAGAGATCGTGACTAGCCCGATTAGCAGGGGAGTGGAGCCAGAGAGTGTCAGAGATCGCGACTAGGCCCGGTTAGCAGGGGAGTGGGGCTGGAGGATGTCAGAGATCGCGACTAGGCCCGGTTAGCGGGGGAGTGGGGCCGGAGGATGTCAGAGATTGCGACTAGGCCCGGTTAGCGAGGGAGTGGGGCCGGAGGATGTCAGAGATCGCGACTAGGCCCGTTTAGTGGGGGAGTGGGGCTGGAGGATGTCAGAGATCGCGACCAGGCCCGGTGAGCGGGGGAGTGGGGCTGGAGGATGTCAGAGATTGTGACTAGGCCCGGTTAGCGGGGGCGTGGGGCTGGAGGATGTCAGAGATCGCGACCAGGCCCGGTGAGCGGGGGAGTGGGGCCGGAGGATGTCAGAGATGGCGACCAGGCCCAGGTAGCGGGTGAGTGGGGCCGGAGGATGTCAGAGATCGCGACTAGGCCCGGTTAGTGAGGGAGGTCGGAGGTCGCGGCGAGGCCCGAAGCCTGACTCCAAGTGGGCCTCGGGCCCCCACCCACCAGCTCACCCACCCACCCCCTCACCTGCTGCTTCTTTTCGTGCTCCAGTTTGAGGTGGGACTTGACGCAGTTGAGGGTGTCCTCGAAGGTCTTGCGGAGGGCCCGGTCCATCAGGTGTTTCTGGTAGGCCCCCACCAGGATCCCACAGGCGAACACCACAGCGTTGGCGACCAGCTGCCAGAGCGAAAGAGGGGGAGGGAGAGAGGTGAAAACTGGGGAGGGGGGTGTTGGGGAGGGGTGGGGGGGGGTTAGTCCCGCTGCCAAACGGGGAATCAGGGAGGGTGGGGAGCCGACCGTTACCTAGCAACGACGGCGAGCGGCCGAGCAGGACGCAATGGAACCTCAGCAGGCCCGAGGTTGGTCACCCGTGACTGAACGGCCGACTCGATGGGCCCCTGCAGCAGGGTCTCTCTCTCTCTCTCTCCCATTCGAGAACATGGAGTACAGGAACGTTCCCAAAACGTTCAGGGTCATTATCACCCACCCCACCCCCCCCCGCCATCTCACCACGGTGACTGATGGAAGATCCCCTCCCCAGGACGCTGTTCCTGACACGCCCTCTTCCCATTTTACACTGAGAGTTAAGCTCCCTCTACACTGTCCCCCCCATCCCAGGGACAGCACGGGGTTAGATACAGAGTAAAGCTCCCTCTACACTGTCCCCCCCATCCCAGGGACAGCACGGGGTTAGATACAGGGTAAAGCTCCCTCTACACTGTCCCCCCCCATCCAGGGACAGCACGGGGTTAGATACAGAGTAAAGCTCCCTCTACACTGTCCCCCCCATCCAGGGACAGCACGGGGTTAGATACAGAGTAAAGCTCCCTCTACACTGTTCCCCCCCCATCCCAGGGACAGGGACAGCACGGGGTTAGATACAGAGTAAAACTCCCCCTACACCCTCCCCTGATCAAACGCTCCCAGCATCGCGAACAGAAACCCGTTCCCCGGCTCCCTCTGCCTCCCGCTCCCGCCCACCATCGGGGCCCGTACCTGGTGGGGCAAGAGGAATTTCGGCTGCTCGGAGAGCCCCAGGTAAACACTGAGTGAGACGAGGTGGGAGCCAGACGATAGGAGGCTCACCACGGTCGCGGCCCTCATCCTCAGGGGCAACATGGTGTACGTCACAAAGCTGATGAACAGGAAGAAGGAGACCTGCAATGGGGGGATGGGCACTCAGACACGTCAGTCTCTCAGGCAGCACCGCCACGCTCCCTCTACACCCATCTCCACACGCCCCACTCCCTCCACAACGCAGGGACACGGACAGCACGGGCTTCGATACAGAGTAAAGCTCCCTCTACACTGTCCCCCCATTCCTGGGACAGGGACAGCACGGGGTTAGATACAGAGTAAAGCTTCCTCTACACTGTCCCCCCCATCCCAGGGACAGGGACAGCACGGGGTTAGATACAGAGTAAAGCTTCCTCTACACTGTCCCCCCCATCCCAGGGATGTGCAGGATAGGGTGGATTGGCCATGCTAAATTACCCATAGTGCCCAGGGACCTGCAGGTTAGGGTGGATTGGCCGTGCTAAATTACCCATAGTGCCCAGGGATGTGCAGGTTATGGTGGATTGGCCGTGCTAAATTACCCATAGTGCCCAGGGACGTGTAGGTTAGGGTGGATTGGCCATGCTAAATTACCCATAGTGCCCAGGGATGTGCAGGTTATGGTGGATTGGCCGTGCTAAATTACCCATAGTGCCCAGGGACGTGTAGGTTAGGGTGGATTGGCCATACTAAATTACCCATAGTGCCCAGGGATGTGCAGGTTCGGGTGGATTGGCCGTGCTAAATTACCCATAGTGCCCAGGGATGTGTAGGTTAGGGTGGATTGGCCGTGCTAAATTACCCATAGTGCCCAGGGACGTGTAGGTTAGGGTGGATTGGCCGTGCTAAATTACCCATAGTGCCCAGGGATGTGTAGGTTAGGGTGGATTGGCCGTGCTAAATTACCCATAGTGCCCAGGGACGTGTAGGTTAGGGTGGATTGGCCATGCTAAATTACCCATAGTGCCCAGGGATGTGCAGGTTAGGGTGGATTGGCCATGCTAAATTACCCATAGTGCCCAGGGATGTACAGGTTAGGGTGGATTGGCCGTGCTAAATTACCCATAGTGCCCAGGGATGTGCAGGTTAGGGTGGATTGGCCATGCTAAATTACCCATAGTGCCCAGGGATGTACAGGTTAGGGTGGACTGGCCTCGGGTTTGGCGCATTAGTCAGAAGGAGATGGATCTGGGTGGGATACTGTCCGGGGGGGCGGGGGGGTCGGTGTGGACCCGTTGGTCCGAAGGGCCTGTCTCCCCCCTGCTGGGATGACGATCTTTGATGAGCCATTTTCTGATCCGTCTCCCTCTCCTGCATCTGAGGAATTTTGGAATGCACCGACCTGAGACAGGGAGAGGGCGATGTGGGGGAGGGGGGGGGAAGTCTGCGCACATGCGATATTCCAGGAGGTGGTCTCGATCTGCCCTGCCCAACTGCTGGGAATGGGGGAAGGTACCTCTGACAGGCCACCCCCCACCCCCCCCCAGCCGCCACCGCATTCCCCATCCTTGTTGGTCCACGCCCGGTGAAACCGGATTCCAAGATGGCGTCCGCGGCCTCACCTGGTCCCAGGCGCTCACCGGCCCACCCTGGAAGACGAAGACGTATCCCATGGCGACCAGGCAGGCCCAGACCAGCAGCGACAGGGCCGTCATTGCGTTCCGGAAGACCGACTCGACGCAAGTGAGGAGCAGGGTGACGGAAAACAGGCCCAAGGCCACGCAGACCGTGATGAGGAAGGCCAGGTGGTCCGATACCCTCTGTCGGGAAAAGATAACAGGGGAGAGGGGATGGAGCAGGCCTTAGGTACACTGTCTCCCCCCCCCCCCCCCTCCCCTTACCCCTCAGAGCCCTGTGTACAGGGATCGGGGGGGTGGGGCAGGCCTTAGGTACACTGTTTCCCCTCCCCTTACCCCTCAGGGTCCTGTGTACACGGATTGGGGGATGGAGCAGGCCTTAGGTAAACTGTTTCCCCCCCCCCCTCCCCTTACCCATCAGGGCCCTGTGTACAGGGATCGAGGGATGGGGCAGGCCTTAGGTACACTGTTCCCCCCCCCCTTACCCCTCAGGGTCCTGTGTACAGGGATCGGGGGATGGGGCAGGCCTTAGGTACACTGTCTCCCCCCCTCCCCCCTTACCCATCAGGGCCCTGTGTACAGGGATTGGGGGATGGAGCAGGCCTTAGGTACACTGTCCCCCCCTCCCCCCTTACCCATCAGGGTCCTGTGTACAGGGATCAGGGGATGGGGCAGGCCTTAGGTATACTGTTCTCCCCGCCCCGCCTCCTCCCTTACCCCTCAGGGCCCTGTGTACAGGGATCGGGGGATGGAGCAGGCCTTAGGTACACTGTCCCCCACCCCACCCCCCTTACCCCTCAGAGTCCTGTGTACAGGGATCGGGGGATGGAGCAGGCCTTAGGTCTACTGTTCTCCCCCCCCCCTCCCCTTACCCCTCAGGGCCCTGTGTACAGGGATCGGGGGGATGGATCAGGCCTTAGGTACACTGTCACCCCCCCCCCCCCCCTCCCCTTACCCCTCAGGGCCCTGTGTACAGGGATTGGGGGGATGGAGCAGGCCTTAGGTACACTGTTCCCCCCGCCCCTCCTTACCCCTCAGGGCCCTGTGTACAGGGATCGGGGGATGGGGCAGGCCTTGGGTACACTGTTCCCCCCCCCCCTTACCCATCAGGGCCCTGTGTACAGGGATTGGGGGATGGAGCAGGCCTTAGGTACACTGTTCCCCCCCCCCTTACCCATCAGGGCCCTGTGTACAGGGATCGGGGGGTGGAGCAGGCCTTGGGTACACTGTTCCCCCCCCCCCCTTACCCATCAGGGCCCTGTGTACAGGGATCGGGGGATGGGGCAGGCCTTGGGTACACTGTTCCCCCCCCCCCCTTACCCATCAGGGCCCTGTGTACAGGGATTGGGGGGATGGAGCAGGCCTTTGGTACACTGTCCCCTCCCCCCCCTTACCCCTCAGGGCCCTGTGTACAGGGATCGGGGGGTGGAGCAGGCCTTAGGTACACTGCCCCCCCCTTACCCCTCAGGGCCCTGTGTACAGGGATTGGGGGGATGGAGCAGGCCTTAGGTACACTGTTCCCCCCGCCCCTCCTTACCCCTCAGGGCCCTGTGTACAGGGATCGGGGGATGGGGCAGGCCTTAGGTACACTGTTCCCACCCCCCTTACCCATCAGGGCCCTGTGTACAGGGATTGGGGGATGGAGCAGGCCTTAGGTACACTGTCCCCCCCTCCCCTTACCCATCAGGGCCCTGTGTACAGGGATCGGGGGATGGAGCAGGCCTTTGGTACACTGTCCCCCCCCCCCCCCCCTCCTTACCCCTCAGGGCCCTGTGTACAGGGATCGGGGGATGGAGCAGGCCTTTGGTACACTGTCCCCCCTCCCCTTACCCCTCAGGGCCCTGTGTACAGGGATCGGGGGGTGGAGCAGGCCTTAGGTACACTGCCCCCCCCCCTCCCCCTTACCCCTCAGGGCCCTGTGTACAGGGATCGCGGTGGGAGCCAGCGTGGGGATCTGGTGCCAAGGTTAGCCATAAACATCGGGATTTGACCTGGTATTTAGCTTGGCTTCGGGGTGGGATCGGGATACTGATCAGAAGCAAGGATACGTTTTGGGATCTGGATTGGGAGCAGGGATAGGTATTGGAGGTGGAATTGGTGTTGAGATTGGGATTGTATTTGGGATCCGGAGCAGGGAAAGGGATAGAGGTAGGGATCAGGGTCGGGATTGGACCTGGGATTGGTTTGGTATAGGGATTGGGTTCAGGATTAGGACCGGAGCTGGGATTGCAATGGTGAATGGAATTGAGATTAGTGCTGAGATTGGGATTGGGATAGGGATCGGGAGCAGGAATAGTGTTTGGGATTAGAATTGGGAGCAGGGATGTGGATCGGGATTGGGGCTGGTATTGGGATTTGGAGCAGGGATCAGAATAGAGATAGGAATACGAATCCGGATGAGAACTGGGATTGGAATCCTGGTTGGCGTCAGGATTAGGATTGGAGCAGAGATTGGAATAGTGGTTGGGATTGGAATGGGATTGTGACCGGGATCGGGAGCAGGGTTAGGAATAGAGATACGGATCTGGATCGGGGTTGGAACTGGTGTTGGGATTGTGATCTGGATTGGGATTGAAGCTGGAATTGGGGTCAGGATAGGGACCGTGATTGGGATTGGGATAGGAGCCGCAATTGGGATCAGTAGCAGGGGTAGGAATAGATGTAGGGATCAGGATCGGGATTGGTAGTGGGATTAAATGGTGATTGGGATTGGGATCAGGATAGGGTTTGTGATCAGGATCGGGAGCTGGGATAGGGATCAGGATCAGGTTTCAAACTGGGATTGGGATTTGGATCAGGATTAGGAATGCAACTGGGATTGGAATGGTGGTTGGGATTGGGAACTGGAATTGGAGCTGTGATTGGGTTTGGGATTGGGTTTGGAATTGGGATGTGAATGGGGAGCTAGGATTGTAATGGAGATTGGAGCTGGGATTGGGATTGGGATTTGAATTAGGATGGGGAATGGGGGCAGGGATAGGGATTGTGAGTGGCACATGGATTGTGATTGGAGCTGGAATTGGCTTAGGGATGGGGATTAGTATATGGATTTGGTTTGGGATTGGGAGCTGGGATTGAGATAGTGATCAGGATGGGGATTGGGATTGTGATAGCGATCGGAGTGGGGACTGGGAGCTGGCATAGGGACTGGAGCCGGGATAGGGATTGGCAGCTGGGATAAGGATTGGGATTGGAATTGGTAGCTGGGATAGAGATTGGAATTGTGATTGGGATCAGGATAGGATTGGGTTTGGGATTGTGATTAGGATAGGGGGGAGGTTGGGGATAGGGATTGGAACTGTGATTGGGATAGGGACCAGGTTTGGAGCTGGGCTATGAATTGGGTTGGGAACTGGGATTGGGATTGGGAGTTGGGTAAGGATTGGATCTGGGATTGTGACTGTGAGTTGGGATAGGGATTATGAGTTGGGATAGGGATTGGAAGCTGTGATAACGATTGGGACCTGGTATTGGGATTTAGAACTGGGATCAGGATTGGGATTGAGATAGGGATCAGGATTGAGATCAGAATAGAAATGGAAAACGGGTGAAGGGATATGGATTATGACTGGGGGGAGATCGAGATGGGATAGGGATGTGGAGTGGGATTGGGATTGGGCTCGGGAGCAGGGACAGGGATAGAGATAGGGATCAGGATTGGGATTGGAACTAGGATTGAATTGGTGATTGGGATTGGGATTGGGAACTGTAACTGGAATTGGAGCTGGGATTGGAATTGGATGCCGTTGGGGTTTGGGAATTAGGATTGGGATTGGGTTTGGAGCTGGGAGTGTGATTAGGATTGGGTTTGGAATCAGGACGGGGAATGGGAGCAGAGATAGGGAGTGCGAGTGGGATGGGGATGAGGATTGGAGCTGGGGTGGGAATGTGGTCGGGAGCTGGGATTGGTATTGGGATCTGGGATAGGGATTTGGAGTTGGAAGCTGGGATTGGGAGCTGGGATTGGAATTTGGAATGGGATAGAGATTGGGATTGTAATAGGGATCAGGATTGGGATCAGAATCAGGATGGGGAATGGGAGAAGGGATAGGGATTGTGATTGGAACTGGGATTGACATCGGGATTGGTGCTGGGATGGGGATAGTGGTGTGGATTGGAATTGGGATTGAGATTGGGAGCTTGGATAAGGAGCTTGAATAGGGAATGTGGTAGGTATTGGGTTTTGGGATCTGGGACAGGGATTGGAGGCTAGTATTGGGATAATGATTGCAATGGACATTGGAGCCAGGATTGGTAGCTGGGATAGAGAATGGAATTGTGATTAGGATTGGGATAGGGATAGAGACTGGGATTAGGTTTGGGATAGGGATTGAGATGGGAATAGGGACATGGATTTTGATTGTGATTAGGATCAGGATCAGGATTGGAGCTGGGATGGTGATGAGGATAGGGTTGGGAGCTGGGATTGGGATTGGGAGCTGTGACAGGGATTAAGATAGGGATTAGGATTGTGAGCTGGGAAAATGAACAGGATTGCGATAAGGATTGGGACTGCAATAGAGGTTGGGATAATGAATGGGAACGGTGCCAGGGTTTGGGTTTTGGGATAGAGATCAGGAGCTGGGATTGGGGTTTGGGAAAGGGATTGAGAGCTGGGGTAGGTTTTGTGAGCTGGAATTGCATTTTGGGATCGGGACCAGGAGTGGGATTGGGATTTGGGACAGGGATCGGCATTGGGATTGGGATAGGGATTGTGTTTGGGATCTTGACTGGGATAGGAATTGGGATGGGGATGGGGATAGGGATAGGGATATAGATTGTGATTGTGATAGCGATCAGGATTGGAGCTGGGATGGAGATGGGAATAAGGATAGGATTGGGAGGTGGGATTGGGATTAGGGGCTGTGACAGGGATTTGGATAGAGGTTAGGATTGTGACCTGGGATTGGGATTTGGAATTGGGACTGGAGCTGGAATAATGATCAGGATTGGGATATGGATTGGGGCTGGGACAGGGCATGGGAATGATCAGAAGCGGTGGTGGGGATTGGAGCTGGGATTGGGTTTGGGTTTGGGATAGAGATCAGGACCTGGGATTGGGATTGGAGATAGGGATTGGAGCTGTGGTAAGGACTGTGATTCGGGACTGGGGTTTGGGACAGGGACTCGGATTGGTATAGGGATCGGGAGCTGGGATTGAGACTTGGGATAAGGATTGGGATTTGGGATAGGGATTGGAGCTGCGATCGGAACTAGACCAGGGATAGGGATTGGGATTTGAGATAGGGATTGGGATCTGGGATAGGGATTGGGAATTCGGATAGGAATTGGGATCTGGGGTAAGGCTCGGTAGCTGGGATAGGTTTCAGGATTGGCATAGGGATTGGGATAGGGATCTGGGATTGGGATTTGGGATCGGGACTGAAAGCTGGGATCGGGATTGGGATTTGGGATTGGAGTAAGGATTAGGATTAGGATTTGGGACAGGGGTCAGGGACCGGGAGCTGGGAGAGGGAGCGGGATTGGGATAGGGAGCTGGGTCCGGGCGGGCGTTTACCTTGGCGCTGATGAAGAAAATGGCAATGAGGGCAATGCAGATGCCAACGACAATCAGGAGGGCCGTCAGGAAGAGTGGGTACTGCTGGCTGTTACAGAAGTACGTCTCAAAGAGGTAGCGTCCACTGCTCCAGCCTGTCCCATCCTCCTCCTTTCCCCGCTTCGCCGCCTTGCCCGCCGCGCCGAGGGGACGGCCCGCGCGGGCTGGGGTCCGGTCAGTGCAGCCCGGGGCATCACTGCAGGCTCCAACGGTCATGGGGAGGCACAGGAGGATCCCAGTCGCAAAGAAATGAAAAGGGGGGAGGGGCTTTCCTCGGGGGGGTGGGGGGGGGGCTGGGTCAAGCCAGTAGGGAGGTGGGAGTCGCTGGCAAGGCCATTCTGCCCCCACTCCGGGCACCGCCTATCCCTCCGCGGGGCTCAGTCCCCCTTCTCCGGATTTATCCGTCTCCCTCTGCCTCTCCCACCGTTCCTCTGCTATCTCCCGACGGGCCGAAGGGCGTCCTTTTGTGGGGGGTGGATGTGCGCCCACGGGCCTTCCTGAAAGACAAAACAACCGAGAGGCACACGTTAATACCTTCCCTGAGGGCCATCGGGCGTGGACATTGGCGTTTCAAGATGGCGGCACAACTCCGCCCCCTCCCCCCCCAACATTCGTAGTGGTCCAAGATGGTGGCTCACGCCCGCCCCCACGTTTGTAATGGATCAAGATGGTGGTTCACGTCCCCCCCAACCCCCACCTTTGTAACGGTTCAAGATGGCTGCACAATCGCCCCGACCTTGGTAGTGGTTCAAGATGGCTGCCCACCTCCACATTCCAAAGGGAGAGGTAACTAGGGACGGGGCCAGTGACCCCCAAGGTCCATTGGATAAACTCCCCACTCCCCCCACCGGCCCTGAACCTCTGATACCCATCACCCCGAGGGTACCACTCACATATTGCCAACCCCCCCACACCCCCCTCACACCACCCACCCCCCCCACCAACCTCGCCCCGCTCTGTTTCTATACCCCCCTGTTAGTTCCGGGGCACTGCCGATATTCCGTTATCCTCACGTCAGATCCGGCAATGCAGAGGGAGAGAGAGAGTGGGGAGCGCCGGAAATGGGAACAGGCAGTTCGGCCCCTCCAGCTAGTTCTGCCCACACCGCCCCCAACAATAGGGGCACGTGACCTCCGACCCCACCGCGATTTATAAACGTGCTCCAACCGGCCCCTGCCCCTAACTGTGTGTTGGATTCGAGGCTGGGGGGAGGGGAGAAAGTAGGAGTGTGTGTGTGACAGGGACAGTGTGTGTCTGTGTGTGTGTGAGAGAGAGGGACAGTGTGTGTGAGAGAGAGAGGGACAGTGTGTGTGTGTGAGAGAGAGGGACAGTGTGTGTGTGAGAGAGAGGGACAGTGTGTGTGTGAGAGAGAGAGGGACAGTGTGTGTGTGAGAGGGACAGTGTGTGTGTGTGTGAAAGAGAGGGACAGTGTGCGTGTGAGAGGGACAGTGTGTGTGTGTGTGTGAGAGAGAGGGACAGTGTGTGTGTGTGAGAGAGAGGGACAGTGTGTGTGTGTGACAGGGACAGTGTGTGTCTGTGTGTGTGTGAGAGAGAGGGACAGTGTGTGTGTGTGAGAGAGAGGGACAGTGTGTGTGTGAGAGAGAGAGGGACAGTGTGTGTGTGTGAGAGAGAGGGACAGTGTGCGTGTGAGAGGGACAGTGTGTGTGTGTGTGAGAGAGAGGGACAGTGTGCGTGTGAGAGGGACAGTGTGTGTGTGTGTGTGAGAGAGAGGGACAGTGTGTGTGTGTGAGAGAGAGGGACAGTGTGTGTGTGAGAGAGAGGGACAGTGTGTGTGTGTGAGAGAGAGGGACAGTGTGTGTGTGTGTGAGAGAGGGACAGTGTGTGTGTGTGTGAGAGAGGGACAGTGTGTGTGTGAGAGAGGGACAGTGTGTGTGTGAGAGAGGGACAGTGTGTGTGTGTGAGAGAGGGACAGTGTGCGTGTGTGAGAGAGAGGGACAGTGTGTGTGTGTGTGAGAGAGGGACAGTGTGTGTGTGAGAGAGGGACAGTGTGTGTGTGAGAGAGGGACAGTGTGTGTGTGTGTGTGTGAGAGAGAGGGACAGTGTGTGTGTGTGAGAGAGAGAGGGACAGTGTGTGTGTGTGAGAGAGGGACAGTGTGTGTGTGTGAGAGAGAGGGACAGTGTGTGTGTGTGAGAGAGAGGGACAGTGTGTGTGTGTGTGTGAGAGAGAGGGACAGTGTGTGTGTGAGAGAGGGACAGTGTGTGTGTGAGAGAGGGACAGTGTGTGTGTGTGTGTGTGTGAGAGAGAGGGACAGTGTGTGTGTGTGAGAGAGGGACAGTGTGTGTGTGTGAGAGAGAGAGGGACAGTGTGTGTGTGTGAGAGAGGGACAGTGTGTGTGTGTGTGAGAGAGAGGGACAGTGTGTGTGTGTGTGAGAGAGGGACAGTGTGTGTGTGAGAGAGAGAGGGACAGTGTGTGTGTGTGTGTGTGAGACAGAGGGACAGTGTGTGTGTGTGAGAGAGGGACAGTGTGTGTGTGTGTGTGTGAGACAGAGGGACAGTGTGTGTGTGTGAGAGAGGGACAGTGTGTGTGTCTGAGAGAGGGACAGTGTGTGTGTGTGAGAGAGAGGGACAGTGTGTGTGTGTGAGAGAGAGAGGGACAGTGTGTGTGTGTGAGAGAGGGACAGTGTGTGTGTGTGATAGGGACAGTGTGTGTGTGAGAGAGAGGGACAGTGTGTGTGTGTGTGTGAGAGAGAGGGACAGTGTGTGTGTGTGAGAGAGAGAGGGACAGTGTGTGTGTGTGAGAGAGAGGGACAGTGTGTGTGTGTGTGAGAGAGGGACAGTGTGTGTGTGTGTGTGAGAGAGGGACAGTGTGTGTGTGAGAGAGGGACAGTGTGTGTGTGTGTGAGAGAGGGGCAGTGTGTGTGAGAGAGAGGGACAGTGTGTGTGTGTGTGAGAGAGGGACAGTGTGTGTGTGTGAGAGAGGGACAGTGTGTGTGTGTGAGAGAGAGGGACAGTGTGTGTGTGAGAGAGAGAGGGACAGTGTGTGTGTGTGAGAGAGAGAGGGACAGTGTGTGTGTGAGAGAGGGACAGTGTGTGTGTGAGAGAGGGACAGTGTGTGTGTGTGAGAGAGGGACAGTGTATGTGTGAGAGAGAGAGGGACAGTGTGTGTGTGAGAGAGGGACAGTGTGTGTGTGAGAGAGAGAGGGACAGTGTGTGTGTGTGTGTGAGAGAGGGACAGTGTGTGTGTGAGAGAGAGGGACAGTGTGTGTGTGTGAGAGAGAGAGGGACAGTTTGTGTGAGAGAGAGGGACAGTGTGTGTGTGAGAGAGAGGGACAGTGTGTGTGTGAGAGAGAGGGACAGTGTGTGTGTGAGAGAGAGGGACAGTGTGTGTGTGTGAGAGAGGGACAGTGTGTGTGTGAGAGAGAGAGGGACAGTGTGTGTGTGAGAGAGAGAGGGACAGTGTGTGTGACAGGGCCAGTGCGTGTCTGTGTGTGTGTGAGAGAGGGACAGTGTGTGTGTGTGAGAGAGGGACAGTGTGTGTGTGTGAGAGAGGGACAGTGTGTGTGTGTGAGAGAGAGGGACAGTGTGTGTGAGAGAGAGGGACAGTGTGTGTGTAAGAGAGGGACAGTGTGTGTGTGAGAGAGGGACAGTGTGTGTGTGTGAGAGAGAGGGACAGTGTGTGTGTGAGAGAGGGACAGTGTGTGTGTGTGAGAGAGAGAGGGACAGTGGGTGTGAGAGAGAGGGACATTGTGTGTGTGTGTGAGAGGGAGGGACAGTGTGAGTGTGAGAGAGAGGGACTGTGTGTGTGTGGGTGAGAGAGAGGGACAGTGTGTGTGTGTGAGAGAGGGACAGTGTGTGTGTGAGAGAGAGAGGGACAGTGTGTGTGTGAGAGAGAGAGGGACAGTGTGTGTGTGTGAGAGGGACAGTGTGTGTGTGTGAGAGAGAGGGACAGTGTGTGTGTGTGAGAGAGAGAGGGAC
Organism: Chiloscyllium plagiosum; assembly: GCF_037043375.1. Lineage (NCBI taxonomy): Eukaryota > Metazoa > Chordata > Chondrichthyes > Orectolobiformes > Hemiscylliidae > Chiloscyllium > Chiloscyllium plagiosum. The sequence continues at coordinate 73,230,664 of NW_028270165.1, forward strand.
AGTGTGTGTGAGAGAGGGACAGTGTGTGTGTGTGTGAGAGAGGGACAGTGTGTGTGTGTGTGAGAGAGGGACAGTGTGTGTGTGTGAGAGAGAGGGACAGTGTGTGTGTGTGTGTGAGAGAGGGACAGTGTGTGTGTGTGAGAGAGGGACAGTGTGTGTGTGAGAGAGAGAGGGACAGTGTGTGTGACAGGGACAGTGTGTGTCTGTGTGTGTGTGAGAGAGGGACGGTGTGTGTGTGAGAGAGAGGGACAGTGTGTGTGTGAGAGAGGGACAGTGTGTGTGTGTGTGAGAGAGGGACAGTGTGTGTGTGTGAGAGAGAGGGACAGTGTGTGTGTGAGAGAGAGAGGGACAGTGTGTGTGTGAGAGAGAGGGATAGTGTGTGTGTGTGAGGGAGAGGGACAGTGTGTGTGTGTGAGAGAGAGGGACAGTGTGTGTGTGTGAGAGAGAGGGACAGTGTGTGTGTGAGAGAGAGGGACAGTGTATGTGTGTGTGAGAGAGAGAGGGACAGTGTGTGTGAGAGACAGAGGGACAGTGTGTGTGAGAGAGAGAGGGACTGTGTGAGTGTGTGAGAGAGGGACAGTGTGAGTGTGTGAGGGAGAGGGACAGTGTGTGTGTGTGAGAGAGAGGGACTGTGTGTGTGAGAGAGAGGGACAGTGTGTGTGTGTGTGAGAGAGAGGGACAGTGTGTGTGTGAGAGAGAGGGACAGTGTGTGTGTGTGAGAGAGAGAGGGACAGTGTGTGTGTGAGAGAGAGGGACTGTGTGTGTGAGAGAGAGGGACAGTGTGTGTGAGAGAGAGGGACAGTGTGTGTGTGTGAGAGAGGGACAGGGTGTGTGTGTGTGAGAGAGAGGGACAGTGTGTGTGTGAGAGAGAGGGACAGTGTGTGTGTGAGAGAGAGGGACAGTGTGTGTGTGTGAGAGAGAGGGACAGTGTGTGTGTGAGAGAGAGAGGGACAGTGTGTGTGTGAGAGAGGGACAGTGTGTGTGTGTGAGAGAGAGGGACAGTGTGTGTGTGTGAGAGAGGGAGGGACAGTGTGTGTGTGAGAGAGAGGGACATTGTGAGTGTGAGAGAGAGGGACAGTGTGTGTGTGTGAGAGAGAGGGACACTGTGTGTGTGAGAGAGAGGGACAGTGTGTGTGTGAGAGAGAGAGGGACAGTGTGTGTGTGAGAGAGGGACAGTGTGTGTGTGTGAGAGAGAGGGACAGTGTGTGTGTGTGAGAGAGGGAGGGACAGTGTGTGTGTGTGAGAGAGGGACAGTGTGTGTGTGTGAGAGAGAGGGACAGTGTGTGTGTGAGAGAGAGAGGGACAGTGTGTGTGAGAGAGAGGGACATTGTGTGTGTGTGTGAGAGGGAGGGACAGTGTGAGTGTGAGAGAGAGGGACAGTGTGTGTGTGTGTGAGAGAGGGACAGTGTGTGTATGTGTGTGAGAGAGAGGGACAGAGTGTGTGTGTGAGAGAGAGAGGGACAGTGTGTGTGTGAGAGAGGGACAGTGTGTGTGTGTGTGAGAGAGGGACAGTGTGTGTGTGTGAGAGAGAGGGACAGTGTGTGTGTGTGTGTGAGAGGGAGAGGGACAGTGTGTGTGTGTGAGAGAGACAGGGACAGTGTGTGTGTGTGAGAGAGAGGGACAGTGTGTGTGTGTGAGAGAGGGACAGTGTGTGTGTGTGAGAGAGGGACAGTGTGTGTGTGAGAGAGGGACAGTGTGTGTGTGAGAGAGGGACAGTGTGTGTGTGTGTGTGAGAGAGGGACAGTGTGTGTGTGTGAGAGAGGGACAGTGTGTGTGTGTGTGTGAGAGAGAGGGACAGTGTGTGTGTGAGAGAGAGAGGGACAGTGTGTGTGTGAGAGAGAGAGGGACAGTGTGTGTGTGAGAGAGGGACAGTGTGTGTGTGTGAGAGAGGGACAGTGTGTGTGTGTGAGAGAGGGACAGTGTGTGTGTTTGAAAGAGAGGGACAGTGTGTGTGTGAGAGAGAGAGGGACAGTGTGTGTGTGAGAGAGAGGGACAGTGTGTGTGTGTGAGAGAGGGACCGTGTGTGTGTGTGTGAGAGAGAGGGACAGTGTGTGTGTGAGAGAGGGACAGTGTGTGTGTGTGTGAGAGAGGGACAGTGTGTGTGCGTGAGAGAGGGACAGTGTGTGTGTTTGAAAGAGAGGGACAGTGTGTGTGTGAGAGAGAGAGGGACAGTGTGTGTGTGAGAGAGAGGGACAGTGTGTGTGTGTGAGAGAGGGACAGTGTGTGTGTGAGAGAGAGGGACAGTGTGTGTGTGAGAGAGAGGGACAGTGTGTGTGTGAGAGAGAGAGGGACAGTGTGTGTGTGTGAGAGAGAGAGGGACAGTGTGTGTGTGAGAGAGAGGGACAGTGTGTGTGTGTGAGAGAGGGACAGTGTGCGTGTGAGAGAGGGACAGTGTGTGTGTGAGAGAGGGACAGTGTGTGTGTGAGAGAGAGAGGGACAGTGTGTGTGTGAGAGAGGGACAGTGTGTGTGTGTGAGAGAGGGACAGTGTGTGTGTGTGAGAGAGAGGGACAGTGTGTGTGTGAGAGAGAGAGGGACAGTGTGTGTGTGTGTGAGAGAGGGACAGTGTGTGCGTGTGAGAGAGGGACAGTGTGTGTGTGTGAGAGAGAGAGGGACAGTGTGTGTGTGTGTGAGAGAGGGACAGTGTGTGTGTGTGAGAGAGAGGGACAGTGTGTGTGTGAGAGAGAGAGAGGGACAGTGTGTGTGTGAGAGAGAGAGAGAGGGACAGTGTGTGTGTGAGAGAGAGGGACAGTGTGTGCGTGTGAGAGAGGGACAGTGTGTGTGTGAGAGAGAGGGACAGTGTGTGTGTGTGAGAGAGAGGGAGTGTGTGTGTGAGAGAGAGGGAGTGTGTGTGTGAGAGAGAGGGACAGTGTGTGTGTGAGAGAGAGAGAGGGACAGTGTGTGTGTGTGAGAGAGGGACAGTGTGTGTGTGTGTGAGAGAGGGACTGTGTGTGTGTGTGAGAGAGAGGGACAGTGTGTGTGTGTGAGAGAGGGACAGTGTGTGTGTGTGTGAGAGAGGGACTGTGTGTGTGTGTGAGAGAGAGGGACAGTGTGTGTGAGAGAGAGGGACAGTGTGTGTGTGTGAGAGAGGGACAGTGTGTGTGTGTGTGAGAGAGGGACTGTGTGTGTGTGTGAGAGAGAGGGACAGTGTGTGTGTGAGAGAGAGAGGGACAGTGTGTGTGTGTGAGAGAGAGGGACAGTGTGCGTGTGAGAGGGACAGTGTGTGTGTGTGTGAGAGAGAGGGACAGTGTGCGTGTGAGAGGGACAGTGTGTGTGTGTGTGTGAGAGAGAGGGACAGTGTGTGTGTGTGAGAGAGAGGGACAGTGTGTGTGTGAGAGAGAGGGACAGTGTGTGTGTGTGAGAGAGAGGGACAGTGTGTGTGTGTGTGAGAGAGGGACAGTGTGTGTGTGAGAGAGGGACAGTGTGTGTGTGAGAGAGGGACAGTGTGTGTGTGTGAGAGAGGGACAGTGTGCGTGTGTGAGAGAGAGGGACAGTGTGTGTGTGTGTGAGAGAGGGACAGTGTGTGTGTGAGAGAGGGACAGTGTGTGTGTGAGAGAGGGACAGTGTGTGTGTGTGTGTGTGAGAGAGAGGGACAGTGTGTGTGTGTGAGAGAGAGAGGGACAGTGTGTGTGTGTGAGAGAGGGACAGTGTGTGTGTGTGAGAGAGAGGGACAGTGTGTGTGTGTGAGAGAGAGGGACAGTGTGTGTGTGTGTGTGAGAGAGAGGGACAGTGTGTGTGTGAGAGAGGGACAGTGTGTGTGTGAGAGAGGGACAGTGTGTGTGTGTGTGTGTGTGAGAGAGAGGGACAGTGTGTGTGTGTGAGAGAGGGACAGTGTGTGTGTGTGTGAGAGAGAGAGGGACAGTGTGTGTGTGTGAGAGAGGGACAGTGTGTGTGGGTGTGAGAGAGAGGGACAGTGTGTGTGTGTGAGAGAGAGGGACAGTGTGTGTGTGTGAGAGAGAGGGACAGTGTGTGTGTGTGTGTGTGAGACAGAGGGACAGTGTGTGTGTGTGAGAGAGGGACAGTGTGTGTGTCTGAGAGAGGGACAGTGTGTGTGTGTGAGAGAGAGGGACAGTGTGTGTGTGTGAGAGAGAGAGGGACAGTGTGTGTGTGTGAGAGAGGGACAGTGTGTGTGTGTGATAGGGACAGTGTGTGTGTGAGAGAGAGGGACAGTGTGTGTGTGTGTGTGAGAGAGAGGGACAGTGTGTGTGTGTGAGAGAGAGAGGGACAGTGTGTGTGTGTGAGAGAGAGGGACAGTGTGTGTGTGTGTGAGAGAGGGACAGTGTGTGTGTGTGTGAGAGAGGGACAGTGTGTGTGTGAGAGAGGGACAGTGTGTGTGTGTGTGAGAGAGGGGCAGTGTGTGTGAGAGAGAGGGACAGTGTGTGTGTGTGTGAGAGAGGGACAGTGTGTGTGTGTGAGAGAGGGACAGTGTGTGTGTGTGAGAGAGAGGGACAGTGTGTGTGTGAGAGAGAGAGGGACAGTCTGTGTGTGTGAGAGGGACAGTGTGTGTGTGTGAGAGAGAGAGGGACAGTGTGTGTGTGAGAGAGGGACAGTGTGTGTGTGAGAGAGGGACAGTGTGTGTGTGTGAGAGAGGGACAGTGTATGTGTGAGAGAGAGAGGGACAGTGTGTGTGTGAGAGAGGGACAGTGTGTGTGTGAGAGAGAGAGGGACAGTGTGTGTGTGTGTGTGAGAGAGGGACAGTGTGTGTGTGAGAGAGAGGGACAGTGTGTGTGTGTGAGAGAGAGAGGGACAGTTTGTGTGAGAGAGAGGGACAGTGTGTGTGTGAGAGAGAGGGACAGTGTGTGTGTGAGAGAGAGGGACAGTGTGTGTGTGTGAGAGAGGGACAGTGTGTGTGTGAGAGAGAGAGGGACAGTGTGTGTGTGAGAGAGAGAGGGACAGTGTGTGTGACAGGGCCAGTGCGTGTCTGTGTGTGTGTGAGAGAGGGACAGTGTGTGTGTGTGAGAGAGGGACAGTGTGTGTGTGAGAGAGAGGGACAGTGTGTGTGTGTGAGAGAGAGGGACAGTGTGTGTGAGAGAGAGGGACAGTGTGTGTGTAAGAGAGGGACAGTGTGTGTGTGTGAGAGAGAGGGACAGTGTGTGTGTGAGAGAGGGACAGTGTGTGTGTGTGAGAGAGAGAGGGACAGTGGGTGTGAGAGAGAGGGACATTGTGTGTGTGTGTGAGAGGGAGGGACAGTGTGAGTGTGAGAGAGAGGGACTGTTTGTGTGTGGGTGAGAGAGAGGGACAGTGTGTGTGTGTGAGAGAGGGACAGTGTGTGTGTGAGAGAGAGAGGGACAGTGTGTGTGTGAGAGAGAGAGGGACAGTGTGTGTGTGTGAGAGGGACAGTGTGTGTGTGTGAGAGAGAGGGACAGTGTGTGTGTGTGAGAGAGAGAGGGACAGTGTGTGTGAGAGAGGGACAGTGTGTGTGTGTGTGAGAGAGGGACAGTGTGTGTGTGTGTGAGAGAGGGACAGTGTGTGTGTGTGAGAGAGAGGGACAGTGTGTGTGTGTGTGTGAGAGAGGGACAGTGTGTGTGTGTGAGAGAGGGACAGTGTGTGTGTGAGAGAGAGAGGGACAGTGTGTGTGACAGGGACAGTGTGTGTCTGTGTGTGTGTGAGAGAGGGACGGTGTGTGTGTGAGAGAGAGGGACAGTGTGTGTGTGAGAGAGGGACAGTGTGTGTGTGTGTGAGAGAGGGACAGTGTGTGTGTGTGAGAGAGAGGGACAGTGTGTGTGTGAGAGAGAGAGGGACAGTGTGTGTGTGAGAGAGAGGGATAGTGTGTGTGTGTGAGGGAGAGGGACAGTGTGTGTGTGTGAGAGAGAGGGACAGTGTGTGTGTGTGAGAGAGAGGGACAGTGTGTGTGTGAGAGAGAGGGACAGTGTATGTGTGTGTGAGAGAGAGAGGGACAGTGTGTGAGAGACAGAGGGACAGTGTGTGTGAGAGAGAGAGGGACTGTGTGAGTGTGTGAGAGAGGGACAGTGTGAGTGTGTGAGGAAGAGGGACAGTGTGTGTGTGTGAGAGAGAGGGACTGTGTGTGTGAGAGAGAGGGACAGTGTGTGTGTGTGTGTGAGAGAGAGGGACAGTGTGTGTGTGAGAGAGAGGGACAGTGTGTGTGTGTGAGAGAGAGAGGGACAGTGTGTGTGTGAGAGAGAGGGACTGTGTGTGTGAGAGAGAGGGACAGTGTGTGTGTGAGAGAGAGAGGGACAGTGTGTGTGTGTGAGAGAGGGACAGGGTGTGTGTGTGTGAGAGAGAGGGACAGTGTGTGTGTGAGAGAGAGGGACAGTGTGTGTGTGTGAGAGAGAGGGACAGTGTGCGTGTGAGAGGGACAGTGTGTGTGTGTGTGAGAGAGAGGGACAGTGTGCGTGTGAGAGGGACAGTGTGTGTGTGTGTGTGAGAGAGAGGGACAGTGTGTGTGTGTGAGAGAGAGGGACAGTGTGTGTGTGAGAGAGAGGGACAGTGTGTGTGTGTGAGAGAGAGGGACAGTGTGTGTGTGTGAGAGAGAGGGACAGTGTGTGTGTGTGAGAGAGGGACAGTGTGTGTGTGTGTGAGAGAGGGACTGTGTGTGTGTGTGAGAGAGAGGGACAGTGTGTGTGTGAGAGAGAGAGGGACAGTGTGTGTGTGTGAGAGAGAGGGACAGTGTGCGTGTGAGAGGGACAGTGTGTGTGTGTGTGAGAGAGAGGGACAGTGTGCGTGTGAGAGGGACAGTGTGTGTGTGTGTGTGAGAGAGAGGGACAGTGTGTGTGTGTGAGAGAGAGGGACAGTGTGTGTGTGAGAGAGAGGGACAGTGTGTGTGTGTGAGAGAGAGGGACAGTGTGTGTGTGTGTGAGAGAGGGACAGTGTGTGTGTGAGAGAGGGACAGTGTGTGTGTGAGAGAGGGACAGTGTGTGTGTGTGAGAGAGGGACAGTGTGCGTGTGTGAGAGAGAGGGACAGTGTGTGTGTGTGTGAGAGAGGGACAGTGTGTGTGTGAGAGAGGGACAGTGTGTGTGTGAGAGAGGGACAGTGTGTGTGTGTGTGTGTGAGAGAGAGGGACAGTGTGTGTGTGTGAGAGAGAGAGGGACAGTGTGTGTGTGTGAGAGAGGGACAGTGTGTGTGTGTGAGAGAGAGGGACAGTGTGTGTGTGTGAGAGAGAGGGACATTGTGTGTGTGTGTGTGAGAGAGAGGGACAGTGTGTGTGTGAGAGAGGGACAGTGTGTGTGTGAGAGAGGGACAGTGTGTGTGTGTGTGTGTGTGAGAGAGAGGGACAGTGTGTGTGTGTGAGAGAGGGACAGTGTGTGTGTGTGAGAGAGAGAGGGACAGTGTGTGTGTGTGAGAGAGGGACAGTGTGTGTGGGTGTGAGAGAGAGGGACAGTGTGTGTGTGTGAGAGAGAGGGACAGTGTGTGTGTGTGAGAGAGAGGGACAGTGTGTGTGTGTGTGTGTGAGACAGAGGGACAGTGTGTGTGTGTGAGAGAGGGACAGTGTGTGTGTCTGAGAGAGGGACAGTGTGTGTGTGTGAGAGAGAGGGACAGTGTGTGTGTGTGAGAGAGAGAGGGACAGTGTGTGTGTGTGAGAGAGGGACAGTGTGTGTGTGTGATAGGGACAGTGTGTGTGTGAGAGAGAGGGACAGTGTGTGTGTGTGTGTGAGAGAGAGGGACAGTGTGTGTGTGTGAGAGAGAGAGGGACAGTGTGTGTGTGTGAGAGAGAGGGACAGTGTGTGTGTGTGTGAGAGAGGGACAGTGTGTGTGTGTGTGAGAGAGGGACAGTGTGTGTGTGAGAGAGGGACAGTGTGTGTGTGTGTGAGAGAGGGGCAGTGTGTGTGAGAGAGAGGGACAGTGTGTGTGTGTGTGAGAGAGGGACAGTGTGTGTGTGTGAGAGAGGGACAGTGTGTGTGTGTGAGAGAGAGGGACAGTGTGTGTGTGAGAGAGGGACAGTGTGTGTGTGTGAGAGAGAGGGACAGTGTGTGTGTGTGAGAGAGGGAGGGACAGTGTGTGTGTGTGAGAGAGGGACAGTGTGTGTGTGTGAGAGAGAGGGACAGTGTGTGTGAGAGAGAGGGACATTGTGTGTGTGTGTGAGAGGGAGGGACAGTGTGAGTGTGAGAGAGAGGGACAGTGTGTGTGTGTGTGAGAGAGGGACAGTGTGTGTGTGTGAGAGAGAGGGACAGTGTGTGTGTGAGAGAGAGGGACAGTGTGTGTGTGTGAGAGAGGGAGGGACAGTGTGTGTGTGTGAGAGAGGGACAGTGTGTGTGTGTGAGAGAGAGGGACAGTGTGTGTGTGTGAGAGAGAGGGACAGTGTGTGTGTGAGAGAGAGGGACAGTGTGTGTGTGTGAGAGAGAGGGACAGTGTGTGTGTGTGAGAGAGAGGGACAGTGTGTGTGTGAGAGAGAGGGACAGTGTGTGTGTGAGAGAGAGGGACAGTGTGTGTGTGTGAGAGAGAGGGACAGTGTGTGTGTGAGAGAGAGGGACAGTGTGTGTGTGTGAGAGAGAGGGACAGTGTGTGTGTGTGTGAGAGAGGGACAGTGTGTGTGTGTGAGAGAGAGGGACAGTGTGTGTGTGAGAGAGAGGGACAGTGTGTGTGTGTGAGAGAGGGAGGGACAGTGTGTGTGTGAGAGAGAGGGACAGTGTGTGTGTGTGAGAGAGGGAGGGACAGTGTGTGTGTGTGAGAGAGGGACAGTGTGTGTGTGAGAGAGAGAGGGACAGTGTGTGTGAGAGAGAGGGACATTGTGTGTGTGTGTGAGAGGGAGGGACAGTGTGAGTGTGAGAGAGAGGGACAGTGTGTGTGTGTGTGAGAGAGGGACAGTGTGTGTATGTGTGTGAGAGAGAGGGACAGAGTGTGTGTGTGAGAGAGAGAGGGACAGTGTGTGTGTGAGAGAGGGACAGTGTGTGTGTGTGTGAGAGAGGGACAGTGTGTGTGTGTGAGAGAGAGGGACAGTGTGTGTGTGTGTGTGAGAGGGAGAGGGACAGTGTGTGTGTGTGAGAGAGACAGGGACAGTGTGTGTGTGTGAGAGAGAGGGACAGTGTGTGTGTGTGAGAGAGGGACAGTGTGTGTGTGTGAGAGAGGGACAGTGTGTGTGTGAGAGAGGGACAGTGTGTGTGTGAGAGAGGGACAGTGTGTGTGTGTGTGTGAGAGAGGGACAGTGTGTGTGTGTGAGAGAGGGACAGTGTGTGTGTGTGAGAGAGAGGGACAGTGTGTGTGTGAGAGAGAGAGGGACAGTGTGTGTGTGAGAGAGAGAGGGACAGTGTGTGTGTGAGAGAGGGACAGTGTGTGTGTGTGAGAGAGGGACAGTGTGTGTGTGTGAGAGAGGGACAGTGTGTGTGTTTGAAAGAGAGGGACAGTGTGTGTGTGAGAGAGAGAGGGACAGTGTGTGTGTGAGAGAGAGGGACAGTGTGTGTGTGTGAGAGAGGGACCGTGTGTGTGTGTGTGAGAGAGAGGGACAGTGTGTGTGTGAGAGAGGGACAGTGTGTGTGTGTGTGAGAGAGGGACAGTGTGTGTGCGTGAGAGAGGGACAGTGTGTGTGTTTGAAAGAGAGGGACAGTGTGTGTGTGAGAGAGAGAGGGACAGTGTGTGTGTGAGAGAGAGGGACAGTGTGTGTGTGTGAGAGAGGGACAGTGTGTGTGTGAGAGAGAGGGACAGTGTGTGTGTGAGAGAGAGGGACAGTGTGTGTGTGAGAGAGAGAGGGACAGTGTGTGTGTGTGAGAGAGAGAGGGACAGTGTGTGTGTGAGAGAGAGAGAGAGAGCGGGACATTGTGTGTGTGTGAGAGAGAGGGACTGTGTGTGTGTGAGAGAGAGGGACAGTGTGTGTGTGTGTGTGTGAGAGAGAGGGACAGTGTGTGTGTGAGAGAGAGGGACAGTGTGTGTGTGTGTGTGAGAGAGGGACAGTGTGTGCGTGTGAGAGAGGGACAGTGTGTGTGAGAGAGAGGGACAGTGTGTGTGTGTGTGTGAGAGAGGGACAGTGTGTGTGAGAGAGAGGGACAGTGTGTGTGTGTGTGTGAGAGAGGGACAGTGTGTGCGTGTGAGAGAGGGACAGTGTGTGTGTGAGAGAGGGACTGTGTGTGTGTGAGAGAGAGGGACAGTGTGTGTGTGTGAGAGAGGGACAGTGTGTGTGTGAGAGAGAGAGAGGGACAGTGTGTGTGTGTGAGAGAGGGACAGTGTGTGTGTGTGTGAGAGAGGGACTGTGTGTGTGTGTGAGAGAGAGGGACAGTGTGTGTGTGAGAGAGAGAGGGACAGTGTGTGTGTGTGAGAGAGAGGGACAGTGTGCGTGTGAGAGGGACAGTGTGTGTGTGTGTGAGAGAGAGGGACAGTGTGCGTGTGAGAGGGACAGTGTGTGTGTGTGTGTGAGAGAGAGGGACAGTGTGTGTGTGTGAGAGAGAGGGACAGTGTGTGTGTGAGAGAGAGGGACAGTGTGTGTGTGTGAGAGAGAGGGACAGTGTGTGTGTGTGTGAGAGAGGGACAGTGTGTGTGTGAGAGAGGGACAGTGTGTGTGTGAGAGAGAGGGACAGTGTGCGTGTGTGAGAGAGAGGGACAGTGTGTGTGTGTGTGAGAGAGGGACAGTGTGTGTGTGAGAGAGGGACAGTGTGTGTGTGTGAGAGAGGGACAGTGTGCGTGTGTGAGAGAGAGGGACAGTGTGTGTGTGTGTGAGAGAGGGACAGTGTGTGTGTGAGAGAGGGACAGTGTGTGTGTGAGAGAGGGACAGTGTGTGTGTGTGTGTGTGAGAGAGAGGGACAGTGTGTGTGTGAGAGAGAGGGACAGTGTGTGCGTGTGTGTGTGAGAGAGGGACAGTGTGTGTGTGAGAGAGAGAGGGACAGTGTGTGTGTGTGAGAGAGGGACAGTGTGTGTGTGTGAGAGAGAGGGACAGTGTGTGCGTGTGTGTGTGAGAGAGGGACAGTGTGTGTGTGAGAGAGAGAGGGACAGTGTGTGTGTGTGAGAGAGGGACAGTGTGTGTGTGTGAGAGAGAGGGACAGTGTGTGTGTGTGAGAGAGAGGGACAGTGTGTGTGTGTGTGTGAGAGAGAGGGACAGTGTGTGTGTGAGAGAGGGACAGTGTGTGTGTGAGAGAGGGACAGTGTGTGTGTGTGTGTGTGTGAGAGAGAGGGACAGTGTGTGTGTGTGAGAGAGGGACAGTGTGTGTGTGTGAGAGAGAGAGGGACAGTGTGTGTGTGTGAGAGAGGGACAGTGTGTGTGGGTGTGAGAGAGAGGGACAGTGTGTGTGTGTGAGAGAGAGGGACAGTGTGTGTGTGTGTGTGTGAGACAGAGGGACAGTGTGTGTGTGTGAGAGAGGGACAGTGTGTGTGTCTGAGAGAGGGACAGTGTGTGTGTGTGAGAGAGAGGGACAGTGTGTGTGTGTGAGAGAGAGAGGGACAGTGTGTGTGTGTGAGAGAGGGACAGTGTGTGTGTGTGATAGGGACAGTGTGTGTGTGAGAGAGAGGGACAGTGTGTGTGTGTGTGTGAGAGAGAGGGACAGTGTGTGTGTGTGAGAGAGAGAGGGACAGTGTGTGTGTGTGAGAGAGAGGGACAGTGTGTGTGTGTGTGAGAGAGGGACAGTGTGTGTGTGTGTGAGAGAGGGACAGTGTGTGTGTGAGAGAGGGACAGTGTGTGTGTGTGTGAGAGAGGGGCAGTGTGTGTGAGAGAGAGGGACAGTGTGTGTGTGTGTGAGAGAGGGACAGTGTGTGTGTGTGAGAGAGGGACAGTGTGTGTGTGTGAGAGAGAGGGACAGTGTGTGTGTGAGAGAGAGAGGGACAGTCTGTGTGTGTGAGAGGGACAGTGTGTGTGTGTGAGAGAGAGAGGGACAGTGTGTGTGTGAGAGAGGGACAGTGTGTGTGTGAGAGAGGGACAGTGTGTGTGTGTGAGAGAGGGACAGTGTATGTGTGAGAGAGAGAGGGACAGTGTGTGTGTGAGAGAGGGACAGTGTGTGTGTGAGAGAGAGAGGGACAGTGTGTGTGTGTGTGTGAGAGAGGGACAGTGTGTGTGTGAGAGAGAGGGACAGTTTGTGTGAGAGAGAGGGACAGTGTGTGTGTGAGAGAGAGGGACAGTGTGTGTGTGAGAGAGAGGGACAGTGTGTGTGTGTGAGAGAGGGACAGTGTGTGTGTGAGAGAGAGAGGGACAGTGTGTGTGTGAGAGAGAGAGGGACAGTGTGTGTGACAGGGCCAGTGCGTGTCTGTGTGTGTGTGAGAGAGGGACAGTGTGTGTGTGTGAGAGAGGGACAGTGTGTGTGTGAGAGAGAGGGACAGTGTGTGTGTGTGAGAGAGAGGGACAGTGTGTGTGAGAGAGAGGGACAGTGTGTGTGTAAGAGAGGGACAGTGTGTGTGTGTGAGAGAGAGGGACAGTGTGTGTGTGAGAGAGGGACAGTGTGTGTGTGTGAGAGAGAGAGGGACAGTGGGTGTGAGAGAGAGGGACATTGTGTGTGTGTGTGAGAGGGAGGGACAGTGTGAGTGTGAGAGAGAGGGACTGTTTGTGTGTGGGTGAGAGAGAGGGACAGTGTGTGTGTGTGAGAGAGGGACAGTGTGTGTGTGAGAGAGAGAGGGACAGTGTGTGTGTGAGAGAGAGAGGGACAGTGTGTGTGTGTGAGAGGGACAGTGTGTGTGTGTGAGAGAGAGGGACAGTGTGTGTGTGTGAGAGAGAGAGGGACAGTGTGTGTGAGAGAGGGACAGTGTGTGTGTGTGTGAGAGAGGGACAGTGTGTGTGACAGGGACAGTGTGTGTCTGTGTGTGTGTGAGAGAGGGACGGTGTGTGTGTGAGAGAGAGGGACAGTGTGTGTGTGAGAGAGGGACAGTGTGTGTGTGTGTGAGAGAGGGACAGTGTGTGTGTGTGAGAGAGAGGGACAGTGTGTGTGTGAGAGAGAGAGGGACAGTGTGTGTGTGAGAGAGAGGGATAGTGTGTGTGTGTGAGGGAGAGGGACAGTGTGTGTGTGTGAGAGAGAGGGACAGTGTGTGTGTGTGAGAGAGAGGGACAGTGTGTGTGTGAGAGAGAGGGACAGTGTATGTGTGTGTGAGAGAGAGAGGGACAGTGTGTGAGAGACAGAGGGACAGTGTGTGTGAGAGAGAGAGGGACTGTGTGAGTGTGTGAGAGAGGGACAGTGTGAGTGTGTGAGGAAGAGGGACAGTGTGTGTGTGTGAGAGAGAGGGACTGTGTGTGTGAGAGAGAGGGACAGTGTGTGTGTGTGTGTGAGAGAGAGGGACAGTGTGTGTGTGAGAGAGAGGGACAGTGTGTGTGTGTGAGAGAGAGAGGGACAGTGTGTGTGTGAGAGAGAGGGACTGTGTGTGTGAGAGAGAGGGACAGTGTGTGTGTGAGAGAGAGAGGGACAGTGTGTGTGTGTGAGAGAGGGACAGGGTGTGTGTGTGTGAGAGAGAGGGACAGTGTGTGTGTGAGAGAGAGGGACAGTGTGTGTGTGTGAGAGAGAGGGACAGTGTGTGTGTGAGAGAGAGAGGGACAGTGTGTGTGTGAGAGAGGGACAGTGTGTGTGTGTGAGAGAGAGGGACAGTGTGTGTGTGTGAGAGAGGGAGGGACAGTGTGTGTGTGAGAGAGAGGGACATTGTGAGTGTGAGAGAGAGGGACAGTGTGTGTGTGTGAGAGAGAGGGACACTGTGTGTGTGAGAGAGAGGGACAGTGTGTGTGTGAGAGAGAGAGGGACAGTGTGTGTGTGAGAGAGGGACAGTGTGTGTGTGTGTGTGAGAGAGAGGGACAGTGTGTGTGTGTGAGAGAGGGAGGGACAGTGTGTGTGTGTGAGAGAGGGACAGTGTGTGTGTGTGAGAGAGAGGGACAGTGTGTGTGTGAGAGAGAGAGGGACAGTGTGTGTGAGAGAGAGGGACATTGTGTGTGTGTGTGTGAGAGGGAGGGACAGTGTGAGTGTGAGAGAGAGGGACAGTGTGTGTGTGTGTGAGAGAGGGACAGTGTGTGTATGTGTGTGAGAGAGAGGGACAGAGTGTGTGTGTGAGAGAGAGAGGGACAGTGTGTGTGTGAGAGAGGGACAGTGTGTGTGTGTGTGAGAGAGGGACAGTGTGTGTGTGTGAGAGAGAGGGACAGTGTGTGTGTGTGTGTGAGAGGGAGAGGGACAGTGTGTGTGTGTGAGAGAGACAGGGACAGTGTGTGTGTGTGAGAGAGAGGGACAGTGTGTGTGTGTGAGAGAGGGACAGTGTGTGTGTGTGAGAGAGGGACAGTGTGTGTGTGAGAGAGGGACAGTGTGTGTGTGTGTGTGAGAGAGGGACAGTGTGTGTGTGTGAGAGAGGGACAGTGTGTGTGTGTGTGTGAGAGAGAGGGACAGTGTGTGTGTGAGAGAGAGAGGGACAGTGTGTGTGTGAGAGAGAGAGGGACAGTGTGTGTGTGAGAGAGGGACAGTGTGTGTGTGTGAGAGAGGGACAGTGTGTGTGTGTGAGAGAGGGACAGTGTGTGTGTTTGAAAGAGAGGGACAGTGTGTGTGTGAGAGAGAGAGGGACAGTGTGTGTGTGAGAGAGAGGGACAGTGTGTGTGTGTGAGAGAGGGACCGTGTGTGTGTGTGTGAGAGAGAGGGACAGTGTGTGTGTGAGAGAGGGACAGTGTGTGTGTGTGTGAGAGAGGGACAGTGTGTGTGTGTGAGAGAGGGACAGTGTGTGTGTTTGAAAGAGAGGGACAGTGTGTGTGTGAGAGAGAGAGGGACAGTGTGTGTGTGAGAGAGAGGGACAGTGTGTGTGTGTGAGAGAGGGACAGTGTGTGTGTGAGAGAGAGGGACAGTGTGTGTGTGAGAGAGAGAGGGACAGTGTGTGTGTGTGAGAGAGAGAGGGACAGTGTGTGTGTGAGAGAGAGGGACAGTGTGTGTGTGTGTGTGAGAGAGGGACAGTGTGTGCGTGTGAGAGAGAGGGACAGTGTGTGTGTGAGAGAGAGAGGGACAGTGTGTGTGTGTGTGAGAGAGGGACAGTGTGTGCGTGTGAGAGAGAGGGACAGTGTGTGTGTGAGAGAGAGGGACAGTGTGCGTGTGAGAGAGGGACAGTGTGTGTGTGAGAGAGGGACAGTGTGTGTGTGAGAGAGAGAGAGGGACAGTGTGTGTGTGAGAGAGAGAGAGGGACAGTGTGTGTGTGTGAGAGAGGGACAGTGTGTGTGTGTGTGAGAGAGGGACTGTGTGTGTGTGTGAGAGAGAGGGACAGTGTGTGTGAGAGAGGGACAGTGTGTGTGTGTGAGAGAGGGACAGTGTGTGCGTGAGAGAGGGACAGTGTGTGTGTGTGAGAGAGAGGGACAGTGTGTGTGTGAGAGAGGGACAGTGTGTGTGTGAGAGAGGGACAGTGTGTGTGTGTGAGAGAGGGACAGTGTGTGTGTGTGTGAGAGAGAGGGACAGTGTGTGTGTGAGAGAGAGGGACAGTGTGTGTGTGTGAGAGAGAGGGACAGTGTGTGTGTGAGAGAGGGACAGTGTGTGTGTGAGAGAGGGACAGTGTGTGTGTGTGAGAGAGGGACAGTGTGTGTGTGTGTGAGAGAGAGGGACAGTGTGTGTGTGAGAGAGAGGGACAGTGTGTGTGTGTGAGAGAGAGGGACAGTGTGTGTGTGTGTGTGAGAGAGAGGGACAGTGTGTGTGTGTGAGAGAGGGACAGTGTGTGTGTCTGACAGATGGACAGTGTGTGTGTGAGAGAGAGAGGGACAGTGTGTGTGTGTGAGAGAGAGAGGGACAGTGTGTGTGTGTGAGAGAGGGACAGTGTGTGTGTGTGTGAGAGAGAGGGACAGTGTGTGTGTGAGAGAGAGGGACAGTGTGTGTGTGTGAGAGAGAGGGACAGTGTGTGTGTGTGAGAGAGAGGGACAGTGTGTGTGTGTGAGAGAGGGACAGTGTGTGTGTCTGAGAGAGGGACAGTGTGTGTGTCTGAGAGAGAGGGACAGTGTGTGTGTGTGAGAGAGAGAGGGACAGTGTGTGTGTGAGAGAGGGACAGTGTGTGTGTGTGAGAGGGACAGTGTGTGTGTGAGAGAGAGGGACAGTGTGTGTGTGTGTGTGAGAGAGAGGGACAGTGTGTGTGTGTGAGAGAGAGAGGGACAGTGTGTGTGTGTGAGAGAGAGGGACAGTGTGTGTGTGTGTGAGAGAGGGACAGTGTGTGTGTGTGTGAGAGAGGGACAGTGTGTGTGTGAGAGAGGGACAGTGTGTGTGTGTGTGAGAGAGGGACAGTGTGTGTGAGAGAGAGGGACAGTGTGTGTGTGTGTGAGAGAGGGACAGTGTGTGTGTGTGAGAGAGGGACAGTGTGTGTGTGTGAGAGAGAGGGACAGTGTGTGTGTGAGAGAGAGGGACAGTCTGTGTGTGTGAGAGGGACAGTGTGTGTGTGTGAGAGAGGGACAGTGTGTGTGTGAGAGAGGGACAGTGTGTGTGTGAGAGAGGGACAGTGTGTGTGTGTGAGAGAGGGACAGTGTGTGTGTGAGAGAGAGAGGGACAGTGTGTGTGTGTGTGTGAGAGAGGGACAGTGTGTGTGTGAGAGAGAGGGACAGTGTGTGTGTGTGAGAGAGAGAGGGACAGTTTGTGTGAGAGAGAGGGACAGTGTGTGTGTGAGAGAGAGGGACAGTGTGTGTGTGAGAGAGAGGGACAGTGTGTGTGTGAGAGAGAGGGACAGTGTGTGTGTGTGAGAGAGGGACAGCGTGTGTGTGAGAGAGAGAGGGACAGTGTGTGTGTGAGAGAGAGAGGGACAGTGTGTGTGACAGGGCCAGTGCGTGTCTGTGTGTGTGTGAGAGAGGGACAGTGTGTGTGTGTGAGAGAGGGACAGTGTGTGTGTGTGAGAGAGGGACAGTGTGTGTGTGTGAGAGAGAGGGACAGTGTGTGTGAGAGAGAGGGACAGTGTGTGTGTAAGAGAGGGACAGTGTGTGTGTGAGAGAGGGACAGTGTGTGTGTGTGAGAGAGAGGGACAGTGTGTGTGTGAGAGAGGGACAGTGTGTGTGTGTGAGAGAGAGAGGGACAGTGGGTGTGAGAGAGAGGGACATTGTGTGTGTGTGTGAGAGGGAGGGACAGTGTGAGTGTGAGAGAGAGGGACTGTGTGTGTGTGTGTGAGAGAGAGGGACAGTGTGTGTGTGTGAGAGAGGGACAGTGTGTGTGTGAGAGAGAGAGGGACAGTGTGTGTGTGAGAGAGAGAGGGACAGTGTGTGTGTGTGTGAGAGGGACAGTGTGTGTGTGTGAGAGGGACAGTGTGTGTGTGTGAGAGAGAGGGACAGTGTGTGTGTGTGAGAGAGAGAGGGACAGTGTGTGTGAGAGAGGGACAGTGTGTGTGTGTGTGAGAGAGGGACAGTGTGTGTGTGTGTGAGAGAGGGACAGTGTGTGTGTGTGAGAGAGAGGGACAGTGTGTTTGTGTGTGTGAGAGAGGGACAGTGTGTGTGTGTGAGAGAGGGACAGTGTGTGTGTGAGAGAGAGAGGGACAGTGTGTGTGACAGGGACAGTGTGTGTCTGTGTGTGTGTGAGAGAGGGACGGTGTGTGTGTGAGAGAGAGGGACAGTGTGTGTGTGAGAGAGGGACAGTGTGTGTGTGTGAGAGAGAGGGACAGTGTGTGTGTGTGAGAGAGGGACAGTGTATGTGTGAGAGAGAGAGGGACAGTGTGTGTGTGAGAGAGGGACAGTGTGTGTGTGAGAGAGAGAGGGACAGTGTGTGTGTGTGTGTGAGAGAGGGACAGTGTGTGTGTGAGAGAGAGGGACAGTGTGTGTGTGTGAGAGAGAGAGGGACAGTTTGTGTGAGAGAGAGGGACAGTGTGTGTGTGAGAGAGAGGGACAGTGTGTGTGTGAGAGAGAGGGACAGTGTGTGTGTGAGAGAGAGGGACAGTGTGTGTGTGTGAGAGAGGGACAGCGTGTGTGTGAGAGAGAGAGGGACAGTGTGTGTGTGAGAGAGAGAGGGACAGTGTGTGTGACAGGGCCAGTGCGTGTCTGTGTGTGTGTGAGAGAGGGACAGTGTGTGTGTGTGAGAGAGGGACAGTGTGTGTGTGTGAGAGAGGGACAGTGTGTGTGTGTGAGAGAGAGGGACAGTGTGTGTGAGAGAGAGGGACAGTGTGTGTGTAAGAGAGGGACAGTGTGTGTGTGAGAGAGGGACAGTGTGTGTGTGTGAGAGAGAGGGACAGTGTGTGTGTGAGAGAGGGACAGTGTGTGTGTGTGAGAGAGAGAGGGACAGTGGGTGTGAGAGAGAGGGACATTGTGTGTGTGTGTGAGAGGGAGGGACAGTGTGAGTGTGAGAGAGAGGGACTGTGTGTGTGTGTGTGAGAGAGAGGGACAGTGTGTGTGTGTGAGAGAGGGACAGTGTGTGTGTGAGAGAGAGAGGGACAGTGTGTGTGTGAGAGAGAGAGGGACAGTGTGTGTGTGTGTGAGAGGGACAGTGTGTGTGTGTGAGAGGGACAGTGTGTGTGTGTGAGAGAGAGGGACAGTGTGTGTGTGTGAGAGAGAGAGGGACAGTGTGTGTGAGAGAGGGACAGTGTGTGTGTGTGTGAGAGAGGGACAGTGTGTGTGTGTGTGAGAGAGGGACAGTGTGTGTGTGTGAGAGAGAGGGACAGTGTGTTTGTGTGTGTGAGAGAGGGACAGTGTGTGTGTGTGAGAGAGGGACAGTGTGTGTGTGAGAGAGAGAGGGACAGTGTGTGTGACAGGGACAGTGTGTGTCTGTGTGTGTGTGAGAGAGGGACGGTGTGTGTGTGAGAGAGAGGGACAGTGTGTGTGTGAGAGAGGGACAGTGTGTGTGTGTGAGAGAGAGGGACAGTGTGTGTGTGAGAGAGAGAGGGACAGTGTGTGTGTGAGAGAGAGGGATAGTGTGTGTGTGTGAGGGAGAGGGACAGTGTGTGTGTGTGAGAGAGAGGGACAGTGTGTGTGTGTGAGAGAGAGGGACAGTGTGTGAGAGACAGAGGGACAGTGTGTGTGAGAGAGAGAGGGACTGTGTGAGTGTGTGAGAGAGGGACAGTGTGAGTGTGTGAGGGAGAGGGACAGTGTGTGTGTGTGAGAGAGAGGGACTGTGTGTGTGAGAGAGAGGGACAGTGTGTGTGTGTGTGTGAGAGAGAGGGACAGTGTGTGTGTGAGAGAGAGGGACAGTGTGTGTGTGTGAGAGAGAGAGGGACAGTGTGTGTGTGAGAGAGAGGGACTGTGTGTGTGTGAGAGAGAGAGGGACAGTGTGTGTGTGTGTGTGAGAGAGGGACAGTGTGTGTGTGTGAGAGAGGGACAGGGTGTGTGTGTGTGAGAGAGAGGGACAGTGTGTGTGTGAGAGAGAGGGACAGTGTGTGTGTGTGAGAGAGGGACAGTGTGTGTGTTTGAAAGAGAGGGACAGTGTGTGTGTGAGAGAGAGAGGGACAGTGTGTGTGTGAGAGAGAGGGACAGTGTGTGTGTGTGAGAGAGGGACAGTGTGTGTGTGAGAGAGAGGGACAGTGTGTGTGTGAGAGAGAGGGACAGTGTGTGTGTGAGAGAGAGAGGGACAGTGTGTGTGTGTGAGAGAGAGAGGGACAGTGTGTGTGTGAGAGAGAGGGACAGTGTGTGTGTGTGTGTGAGAGAGGGACAGTGTGTGCGTGTGAGAGAGAGGGACAGTGTGTGTGTGAGAGAGAGAGGGACAGTGTGTGTGTGTGTGAGAGAGGGACAGTGTGTGCGTGTGAGAGAGAGGGACAGTGTGTGTGTGAGAGAGAGGGACAGTGTGCGTGTGAGAGAGGGACAGTGTGTGTGTGAGAGAGGGACAGTGTGTGTGTG
This sequence comes from Chiloscyllium plagiosum, assembly GCF_037043375.1. NCBI lineage: Eukaryota > Metazoa > Chordata > Chondrichthyes > Orectolobiformes > Hemiscylliidae > Chiloscyllium > Chiloscyllium plagiosum. The sequence goes on from NW_028270165.1 coordinate 73,250,248, forward strand.
AGAGAGAGAGAGGGACAGTGTGTGTGTGAGAGAGAGAGAGGGACAGTGTGTGTGTGTGAGAGAGGGACAGTGTGTGTGTCTGACAGATGGACAGTGTGTGTGTGAGAGAGAGAGGGACAGTGTGTGTGTGTGAGAGAGAGAGGGACAGTGTGTGTGTGTGAGAGAGGGACAGTGTGTGTGTGTGTGAGAGAGAGGGACAGTGTGTGTGTGAGAGAGAGGGACAGTGTGTGTGTGTGAGAGAGAGGGACAGTGTGTGTGTGTGTGTGTGTGAGAGAGAGGGACAGTGTGTGTGTGTGAGAGAGGGACAGTGTGTGTGTCTGAGAGAGGGACAGTGTGTGTGTCTGAGAGAGAGGGACAGTGTGTGTGTGTGAGAGAGAGAGGGACAGTGTGTGTGTGAGAGAGGGACAGTGTGTGTGTGTGAGAGGGACAGTGTGTGTGTGAGAGAGAGGGACAGTGTGTGTGTGTGTGTGAGAGAGAGGGACAGTGTGTGTGTGTGAGAGAGAGAGGGACAGTGTGTGTGTGTGAGAGAGAGGGACAGTGTGTGTGTGTGTGAGAGAGGGACAGTGTGTGTGTGTGTGAGAGAGGGACAGTGTGTGTGTGAGAGAGGGACAGTGTGTGTGTGTGTGAGAGAGGGACAGTGTGTGTGAGAGAGAGGGACAGTGTGTGTGTGTGTGAGAGAGGGACAGTGTGTGTGTGTGAGAGAGGGACAGTGTGTGTGTGTGAGAGAGAGGGACAGTGTGTGTGTGAGAGAGAGGGACAGTCTGTGTGTGTGAGAGGGACAGTGTGTGTGTGTGAGAGAGGGACAGTGTGTGTGTGAGAGAGGGACAGTGTGTGTGTGAGAGAGGGACAGTGTGTGTGTGTGAGAGAGGGACAGTGTATGTGTGAGAGAGAGAGGGACAGTGTGTGTGTGAGAGAGGGACAGTGTGTGTGTGAGAGAGAGAGGGACAGTGTGTGTGTGTGTGTGAGAGAGGGACAGTGTGTGTGTGAGAGAGAGGGACAGTGTGTGTGTGTGAGAGAGAGAGGGACAGTTTGTGTGAGAGAGAGGGACAGTGTGTGTGTGAGAGAGAGGGACAGTGTGTGTGTGAGAGAGAGGGACAGTGTGTGTGTGTGAGAGAGGGACAGCGTGTGTGTGAGAGAGAGAGGGACAGTGTGTGTGTGAGAGAGAGAGGGACAGTGTGTGTGACAGGGCCAGTGCGTGTCTGTGTGTGTGTGAGAGAGGGACAGTGTGTGTGTGTGAGAGAGGGACAGTGTGTGTGTGTGAGAGAGGGACAGTGTGTGTGTGAGAGAGAGGGACTGTGTGTGTGTGAGAGAGAGGGACAGTGTGTGTGTGTGAGAGAGGGAGGGACAGTGTGTGTGTGTGAGAGAGGGACAGTGTGTGTGTGTGAGAGAGAGGGACAGTGTGTGTGTGAGAGAGAGAGGGACAGTGTGTGTGAGAGAGAGGGACATTGTGTGTGTGTGTGAGAGGGAGGGACAGTGTGAGTGTGAGAGAGAGGGACAGTGTGTGTGTGTGTGAGAGAGGGACAGTGTGTGTATGTGTGTGAGAGAGAGGGACAGAGTGTGTGTGTGAGAGAGAGAGGGACAGTGTGTGTGTGAGAGAGGGACAGTGTGTGTGTGTGAGAGAGAGGGACAGTGTGTGTGTGTGTGTGAGAGGGAGAGGGACAGTGTGTGTGTGTGTGAGAGAGACAGGGACAGTGTGTGTGTGTGAGAGAGAGGGACAGTGTGTGTGTGTGAGAGAGGGACAGTGTGTGTGTGTGAGAGAGGGACAGTGTGTGTGTGAGAGAGGGACAGTGTGTGTGTGAGAGAGGGACAGTGTGTGTGTGTGAGAGAGGGACAGTGTGTGTGTGTGTGAGAGGGAGGGACAGTGTGAGTGTGAGAGAGAGGGACAGTGTGTGTGTGTGAGAGAGAGGGACAGTGTGTGTGTGTGAGAGAGAGGGACAGTGTGTGTGTGAGATAGAGAGAGAGGGACAGTGTGTGTGTGTGTGAGAGGGAGGGACAGTGTGAGTGTGAGAGAGAGGGACAGTGTGTGTGTGTGAGAGAGAGGGACAGTGTGTGTGTGTGAGAGAAAGGGACAGTGTGTGTGTGAGAGAGAGAGGGACAGTGTGTGTGAGAGAGAGGGACATTGTGTGTGTGTGTGAGAGGGAGGGACAGTGTGTGTGTGAGAGAGAGGGACAGTGTGTGTGTGTGAGAGAGGGAGGGACAGTGTGTGTGTGTGAGAGAGGGACAGTGTGTGTGTGTGTGAGAGAGAGGGACAGTGTGTGTGTGAGAGAGAGGGACAGTGTGTGTGAGAGAGAGGGACATTGTGTGTGTGTGTGAGAGGGAGGGACAGTGTGAGTGTGAGAGAGAGGGACAGTGTGTGTGTGTGTGAGAGAGGGACAGTGTGTGTATGTGTGTGAGAGAGAGGGACAGTGTGTGTGTGAGAGAGAGAGGGACAGTGTGTGTGTGTGAGAGAGAGAGGGACAGTGTGTGTGTGAGAGAGGGACAGTGTGTGTGTGTGAGAGAGAGGGACAGTGTGTGTGTGTGTGTGAGAGGGAGAGGGACAGTGTGTGTGTGAGAGAGAGGGACAGTGTGTGTGTGTGTGTGAGAGGGACAGTGTGTGTGTGTGAGAGAGACAGGGACAGTGTGTGTGTGTGAGAGAGAGGGACAGTGTGTGTGTGTGAGAGAGGGACAGTGTGTGTGTGTGAGAGAGGGACAGTGTGTGTGTGAGAGAGGGACAGTGTGTGTGTGTGAGAGAGGGACAGTGTGTGTGTGAGAGAGGGACAGTGTGTGTGTGTGTGAGAGAGAGGGACAGTGTGTGTGTGTGAGAGAGGGACAGTGTGTGTGTGTGTGTGAGAGAGAGGGACAGTGTGTGTGTGTGAGAGAGGGACAGTGTGTGTGTGAGAGAGGGACAGTGTGTGTGTGTGAGAGAGGGACCGTGTGTGTGTGTGTGAGAGAGAGGGACAGTGTGTCTGTGAGAGAGAGGGACAGTGTGTGTGTGAGAGAGAGAGGGACAGTGTGTGTGTGAGAGAGAGAGGGACAGTGTGTGTGTGAGAGAGAGAGGGACAGTGTGTGTGTGAGAGAGGGACAGTGTGTGTGTGTGAGAGAGGGACCGTGTGTGTGTGTGTGAGAGAGAGGGACAGTGTGTGTGTGAGAGAGGGACAGTGTGTGTGTGTGAGAGAGAGGGACAGTGTGTGTGTGTGTGTGTGTGTGAGAGAGGGACAGTGTGTGTGAGAGAGAGAGGGACAGTGTGTGTGTGAGAGAGAGGGACAGTGTGTGTGTGTGAGAGAGGGACAGTGTGTGTGTGAGAGAGAGAGGGACAGTGTGTGTGTGTGAGAGAGAGAGGGACAGTGTGTGTGTGAGAGAGAGGGACAGTGTGTGTGTGTGTGAGAGAGAGGGACAGTGTGTGTGTGAGAGAGAGAGGGACAGTGTGTGTGAGAGAGGGACAGTGTGTGCGTGTGAGAGAGGGACAGTGTGTGTGTGAGAGAGAGAGGGACAGTGTGTGTGTGTGAGAGAGAGAGGGACAGTGTGTGTGTGTGAGAGAGAGAGGGACAGTGTGTGTGTGAGAGAGAGAGGGACAGTGTGTGTGTGTGTGAGAGAGAGGGACAGTGTGCGTGTGAGAGAGGGACAGTGTGTGTGTGAGAGAGAGAGAGGGACAGTGTGTGTGTGTGAGAGAGGGACAGTGTGTGTGTGTGTGAGAGAGGGACAGTGTGTGTGTGTGTGAGAGAGGGACAGTGTGTGCGTGAGAGAGGGACAGTGTGTGTGTGTGAGAGAGGGACAGTGTGTGTGTATGTGAGAGAGAGAGGGACAGTGTGTGTGTGTGAGAGAGAGGGACAGTGTGTGTGTGAGAGAGGGACAGTGTGTGTGTGTGAGAGAGGGACAGTGTGTGTGTATGTGAGAGAGGGACAGTGTGTGCGTGAGAGAGGGACAGTGTGTGTGTGTGAGAGAGAGGGACAGTGTGTGTGTGAGAGAGAGGGACAGTGTGTGTGTGTGAGAGAGAGAGGGACAGTGTGTGTGTGTGAGAGAGAGAGGGACAGTGTGTGTGTGAGAGAGAGAGAGGGACAGTGTGTGTGTGTGAGAGCGAGGGACAGTGTGTGTGTGAGAGAGAGGGACAGTGTGTGTGTGTGAGAGAGAGGGACAGTGTGTGTGTGAGAGAGAGGGACAGTGTGCGTGTGTGAGAGAGAGGGACAGTGTGTGTGTGAGAGAGAGAGAGGGACAGTGTGTGTGTGAGAGAGAGGGACAGTGTGTGTGTGTGAGAGAGGGACGGTGTGTGTGTGAGAGAGAGGGACAGTGTGTGTGTATGTGAGAGAGAGAGGGACAGTGTGTGCGTGAGAGAGGGACAGTGTGTGTGTGTGAGAGAGAGGGACAGTGTGTGTGTGTGTGAGAGAGGGACAGTGTGTGTGTGAGAGAGAGGGACAGTGTGTGCGTGTGAGAGAGGGACAGTGTGTGTGTGTGAGAGAGGGACAGTGTGTGTGTGTGTGTGAGAGAGAGGGACAGTGTGTGTGTGAGAGAGAGATGGACAGTGTGTGTGTGAGAGAGAGGGACAGTGTGTGTGTGTGAGAGAGAGGGACAGTGTGTGTGTGTGAGAGAGAGAGGGACAGTGTGTGTGTGAGAGAGAGAGGGACAGTGTGTGCGTGTGAGAGAGGGACAGTGTGTGTGTGAGAGAGAGAGAGGGACAGTGTGTGTGTGTGAGAGAGGGACAGTGTGTGTGTGTGTGAGAGAGGGACAGTGTGTGTGTGTGTGAGAGAGGGACAGTGTGTGCGTGAGAGAGGGACAGTGTGTGTGTGTGAGAGAGAGGGACAGTGTGTGTGTGAGAGAGGGACAGTGTGTGTGTGTGAGAGAGGGACAGTGTGTGTGTATGTGAGAGAGAGGGACAGTGTGTGTGTGTGAGAGAGAGGGACAGTGTGTGTGTGTGTGAGAGGGAGGGACAGTGTGAGTGTGAGAGAGAGGGACAGTGTGTGTGTGTGTGAGAGAGGGACAGTGTGTGTGTGTGAGAGAGAGGGACAGTGTGTGTGTGTGTGTGAGAGAAAGGGACAGTGTGTGTGTGTGAGAGAGAGAGGGACAGTGTGTGTGTGTGTGAGAGGGACAGTGTGTGTGTGAGAGAGAGAGGGACAGTGTGTGTGTGTGAGAGAGAGAGGGACAGTGTGTGTGAGAGAGGGACAGTGTGTGTGTGTGTGAGAGAGAGGGACAGTGTGTGTGTGTGTGAGAGGGACAGTGTGTGTGTGTGTGAGAGAGAGGGACAGTGTGTGTGTGAGAGAGGGACAGTGTGTGTGTGTGAGAGAGGGACAGTGTGTGTGTGAGAGAGGGACAGTGTGTGTGTGTGTGTGAGAGAGAGGGACAGTGTGTGTGTGTGAGAGAGAGAGGGACAGTGTGTGTGTGTGAGAGAGGGACAGTGTGTGTGTGAGTGAGAGAGGGACAGTGTGTGTGAGAGAGAGACAGTGTGTGTGTGTGTGAGAGAGAGGGACAGTGTGTGTGAGAGAGAGGGACAGTGTGTGTGTGTGAGAGAGGGACAGTGTGTGTGTGAGAGAGGGACAGTGTGTGTGTGAGAGAGGGACAGTGTGTGTGTGTGTGTGAGAGAGAGGGACAGTGTGTGTGAGAGAGAGAGGGACAGTGTGTGTGTGAGAGAGAGGGACAGTGTGTGTGTGAGGGAGAGGGACTGTGTGTGTGTGAGAGAGAGAGGGACAGTGTGTGTGTGTGAGAGAGAGAGGGACAGTGTGTGTGTGTGTGAGAGGGACAGTGTGTGTGTGTGAGAGAGAGGGACAGTGTGTGTGTGAGAGAGAGAGGGACAGTGTGTGTGAGAGAGGGACAGTGTGTGTGTGTGAGAGAGAGGGACAGTGTGTGTGTGTGTGAGAGGGACAGTGTGTGTGTGTGTGAGAGAGAGGGACAGTGTGTGTGTGAGAGAGGGACAGTGTGTGTGTGTGAGAGAGGGACAGTGTGTGTGTGTGTGAGAGAGAGGGACAGTGTGTGTGTGAGAGAGGGACAGTGTGTGTGTGTGAGAGAGGGACAGTGTGTGTGTGTGTGTGAGAGAGGGACAGTGTGTGTGTGAGGGAGAGGGACTGTGTGTGTGTGAGAGAGAGAGGGACAGTGTGTGTGTGTGAGAGAGAGAGGGACAGTGTGTGTGTGAGAGAGAGGGACAGTGTGTGTGTGTGAGAGAGAGAGGGACAGTGTGTGTGTGAGGGAGAGGGACTGTGTGTGTGTGAGAGAGAGAGGGACAGTGTGTGTGTGTGAGAGAGAGAGGGACAGTGTGTGTGTGTGTGAGAGGGACAGTGTGTGTGTGAGAGAGGGACAGTGTGTGTGTGTGAGAGAGGGACAGTGTGTGTGTGTGTGATAGAGAGGGACAGTGTGTGTGTGAGAGAGGGACAGTGTGTGTGTGTGAGAGAGGGACAGTGTGTGTTGTGTATGAGAGAGGGACAGTGTGTGTGTGAGGGAGAGGGACTGTGTGTGTGTGAGAGAGAGAGGGACAGTGTGTGTGTGTGAGAGAGAGAGGGACAGTGTGTGTGTGAGAGAGAGGGACAGTGTGTGTGTGTGAGAGAGAGGGACAGTGTGTGTGTGTGAGAGAGAGAGGGACAGTGTGTGTGTGAGAGAGGGACAGTGTGTGTGTGTGTGTGAGAGAGAGGGACAGTGTGTGTGTGAGAGAGAGGGACAGTGTGTGTGTGTGAGAGAGAGAGGGACAGTGTGTGTGTGAGGGAGAGGGACTGTGTGTGTGTGAGAGAGAGAGGGACAGTGTGTGTGTGTGAGAGAGAGAGGGACAGTGTGTGTGTGTGTGAGAGGGACAGTGTGTGTGTGTGAGAGAGAGGGACAGTGTGTGTGTGTGAGAGAGAGAGGGACAGTGTGTGTGAGAGAGGGACAGTGTGTGTGTGTGAGAGAGAGGGACAGTGTGTGTGTGTGTGAGAGGGACAGTGTGTGTGTGTGTGAGAGAGGGACAGTGTGTGTGTGTGTGAGAGAGGGACAGTGTGTGCGTGAGAGAGGGACAGTGTGTGTGTGTGAGAGAGAGGGACAGTGTGTGTGTGAGAGAGGGACAGTGTGTGTGTGAGAGAGGGACAGTGTGTGTGTGTGAGAGAGGGACAGTGTGTGTGTATGTGAGAGAGAGGGACAGTGTGTGTGTGTGAGAGAGAGGGACAGTGTGTGTGTGTGTGAGAGGGAGGGACAGTGTGAGTGTGAGAGAGAGGGACAGTGTGTGTGTGTGTGAGAGAGGGACAGTGTGTGTGTGTGAGAGAGAGGGACAGTGTGTGTGTGTGTGTGAGAGAAAGGGACAGTGTGTGTGTGTGAGAGAGAGAGGGACAGTGTGTGTGTGTGAGAGGGACAGTGTGTGTGTGTGAGAGAGAGAGGGACAGTGTGTGTGAGAGAGGGACAGTGTGTGTGTGTGAGAGAGAGGGACAGTGTGTGTGTGAGAGAGAGGGACAGTGTGTGTGTGTGTGAGAGGGACAGTGTGTGTGTGAGAGAGAGAGGGACAGTGTGTGTGTGTGAGAGAGAGAGGGACAGTGTGTGTGAGAGAGGGACAGTGTGTGTGTGTGAGAGAGAGGGACAGTGTGTGTGTGTGTGAGAGGGACAGTGTGTGTGTGTGTGAGAGAGAGGGACAGTGTGTGTGTGAGAGAGGGACAGTGTGTGTGTGTGAGAGAGGGACAGTGTGTGTGTGAGAGAGGGACAGTGTGTGTGTGTGTGTGAGAGAGAGGGACAGTGTGTGTGTGAGAGAGAGGGACAGTGTGTGTGTGTGAGAGAGAGAGGGACAGTGTGTGTGTGAGGGAGAGGGACTGTGTGTGTGTGAGAGAGAGAGGGACAGTGTGTGTGTGTGAGAGAGAGAGGGACAGTGTGTGTGTGTGTGAGAGGGACAGTGTGTGTGTGTGAGAGAGAGGGACAGTGTGTGTGTGTGAGAGAGAGAGGGACAGTGTGTGTGAGAGAGGGACAGTGTGTGTGTGTGAGAGAGAGGGACAGTGTGTGTGTGTGTGAGAGGGACAGTGTGTGTGTGTGTGAGAGAGAGGGACAGTGTGTGTGTGAGAGAGGGACAGTGTGTGTGTGTGAGAGAGGGACAGTGTGTGTGTGTGTGAGAGAGAGGGACAGTGTGTGTGTGAGAGAGGGACAGTGTGTGTGTGTGAGAGAGGGACAGTGTGTGTGTGTGTGTGAGAGAGGGACAGTGTGTGTGTGAGAGAGAGAGAGGGACTGTGTGTGTGTGAGAGAGAGGGACAGTGTGTGTGTGAGAGAGAGAGGGACAGTGTGTGTGTGTGAGAGAGAGAGGGACTGTGTGTGTGTGAGAGAGAGGGACAGTGTGTGTGTGTGAGAGAGAGAGGGACAGTGTGTGTGTGAGGGAGAGGGACTGTGTGTGTGTGAGAGAGAGAGGGACAGTGTGTGTGTGTGAGAGAGAGAGGGACAGTGTGTGTGTGTGTGAGAGGGACAGTGTGTGTGTGTGAGAGAGAGGGACAGTGTGTGTGTGTGAGAGAGAGAGGGACAGTGTGTGTGTGAGAGAGGGACAGTGTGTGTGTGTGTGTGAGAGAGAGGGACAGTGTGTGTGTGAGAGAGAGGGACAGTGTGTGTGTGTGAGAGAGAGAGGGACAGTGTGTGTGTGAGGGAGAGGGACTGTGTGTGTGTGAGAGAGAGAGGGACAGTGTGTGTGTGTGAGAGAGAGAGGGACAGTGTGTGTGTGTGTGAGAGGGACAGTGTGTGTGTGTGAGAGAGAGGGACAGTGTGTGTGTGTGAGAGGGAGAGGGACAGTGTGTGTGAGAGAGGGACAGTGTGTGTGTGTGAGAGAGAGGGACAGTGTGTGTGTGTGTGAGAGGGACAGTGTGTGTGTGTGTGAGAGAGAGGGACAGTGTGTGTGTGAGAGAGGGACAGTGTGTGTGTGTGAGAGAGGGACAGTGTGTGTGTGTGTGAGAGAGAGGGACAGTGTGTGTGTGAGAGAGGGACAGTGTGTGTGTGTGAGAGAGGGACAGTGTGTGTGTGTGTGTGAGAGAGGGACAGTGTGTGTGTGAGGGAGAGGGACTGTGTGTGTGTGAGAGAGAGAGGGACAGTGTGTGTGTGTGAGAGAGAGAGGGACAGTGTGTGTGTGAGGGAGTGGGACTGTGTGTGTGTGAGAGAGAGAGGGACAGTGTGTGTGTGTGTGTGAGAGAGGGACAGTGTGTGTGTGTGAGAGAGGGACAGGGTGTGTGTGTGTGAGAGAGAGGGACAGTGTGTGTGTGAGAGAGAGAGGGACAGTGTGTGTGTGAGAGAGGGACAGTGTGTGTGTGTGAGAGAGAGGGACAGTGTGTGTGTGTGAGAGAGGGAGGGACAGTGTGTGTGTGTGAGAGAGGGACAGTGTGTGTGTGTGCGTGAGAGAGGGACAGTGTGTGTGTGTGAGAGAGAGGGACAGTGTGTGTGTGAGAGAGAGAGGGACAGTGTGTGTGAGAGAGAGGGACATTGTGTGTGTGTGAGAGGGAGGGACAGTGTGAGTGTGAGAGAGAGGGACAGTGTGTGTGTGTGTGAGAGAGGGACAGTGTGTGTGTGTGTGAGAGAGAGGGACAGAGTGTGTGTGTGAGAGAGAGAGGGACAGTGTGTGTGTGAGAGAGGGACAGTGTGTGTGTGTGTGAGAGAGGGACAGTGTGTGTGTGTGAGAGAGAGGGACAGTGTGTGTGTGTGTGTGAGAGGGAGAGGGACAGTGTGTGTGTGTGAGAGAGACAGGGACAGTGTGTGTGTGTGAGAGAGAGGGACAGTGTGTGTGTGTGAGAGAGAGGGACAGTGTGTGTGAGAGAGGGACAGTGTGTGTGTGTGAGAGAGGGACAGTGTGTGTGTGAGAGAGGGACAGTGTGTGTGTGTGAGAGAGGGACAGTGTGTGTGTGAGAGAGGGACAGTGTGTGTGTGTGTGTGTGTGAGAGAGGGACAGTGTGTGTGTGTGAGAGAGGGACAGTGTGTGTGTTTGAAAGAGAGGGACAGTGTGTGTGTGAGAGAG